>NC_061512.1:1732133-1751356 GCF_022539505.1 Lolium rigidum | reverse complement strand
CCTGAACCCACTTGCTGCACCAGTGTAGAATTTTGGGTAGACATGGGTTGTTCACTCAGTAACCTGAAAACAGAAAAGCTTTGACAGAATCATGAAATTCATGTACTCCTTTTGTTGGCCCTTTTATTTTGAAAATGAGGCATTCCACCGATCTCTATATTGAGTGATGCATCAACGCAATCATTGTATCACATTGTTGTATAGTCGAATTAAAAATATGAAATGTGTACACCCATGCTTCATGTTGAGATACATATCTTGTATATCTGGATGTGTATCCTCTGTAGTTATTGTATAGCGATACATATCCTTGTATTTACTATTGGGCCCGCCTCCTTCCTTGTATAGTCGAGGACGTACGTGGCCTATATATGTACCGCCTTATGCATCCGATCAATATATCGAGCATTGCATCTCCTTCTACATGGTATCAGACACCTCCTAGATCCTACACCCTAGCTGCGCGCCGCCTCTACTCCCCGTGCGCCGCACCCCCCCCTCTCCCCCAACCCCTAAACCCTAGCAGCGCCGCCTCTCCTCCCTCTCCAGCCGCGCGCCGCCTCCCCTTCCTCATCATGTCAACCCCTAGCTCCAACCCCTTCGCCGACTCCTCCATCCCCGACCCCGGCCAGCTCCGCGCCGTCGCCATCACCGACCATGTCCCCGTCAAGCTGTCCACCACCGCCGCCAACTACCTCGCCCGGAAGACGTACTTCTACCTCCTCTTCCGCGAGTACAACCCGTGCGATCACATCGACGGCACCGCCGACCTCCTCGCCTGCGACGCCGACCGGCTGGCCATCGACGCCACCATCATCCGCCGGCTCTTCCTCACCGTCTCGCCGGACATCTTCAAGACCGTCGTTCGGGAAGGCGATGATGCCCGCACGGTGTGGGGAAAGATCAACGGCCTCTTCACCAATAACAAGCTCCAACGTGTTGTCTTTTTGCAGCAGGAATTCTTCGGCACACCCCGGGGCGATCAAACCTTGGACGCCTCTGCGCCTGCGCCTCAAGGCAATCTCCGACGAGCTCCAGGACCTTGGGTTCCGGATTGGCGACGAGCTCCTCCTCTCCACCCTCACCGCCGGCCTCAGCGAGAACCTCGGCAACGCCGCCTCCAACCTCACCCTCATGACCAACCCTACGTTCGAGCGGGCGATCGACTACCTTCGGCTGGAGGAACGCCTGCTGAAGGGTGTGCGCACTCGGGCGGTTCACACCGCTCTATGGGCAAGTGGCAACAGCGTTCTTCCTCATGGCGGAGGAGCTCCACCGGCGCCCACCCCCGCCCCTCCACACTCTGCGCCTCAGCCGCAACAGCACCAAGGAGGAGGGGGCGGTGGCCGCGGCCGTCGTCGTGGCCGTGGCGGTGGTCACAACGGCGGCCCTGGCATCGTCGGTCCGTGCCCCGGGTACTCACACCCCACTCCGCCGTGGGCGGGCGGACACAACCCCTGGACGGGGGTCGTGCACGCCTACACCATGCCCGTTCCGCGCCCCCCCGTCCCCGGCACCGTCGGCCCCCGTCCGCTGACGCACCAGGCCTTCATCGCCGCGCCACCGCAGGCTCCCACCGGCCTGCCCTACGCTCCCGTCTACGGCGGCATGATGCCACAGGCCCCGACGGCCCACTGGGACCCCGCGCTGTACTCCGCCCTTCAGCACGCCCCCTCGCCGGGCGCTTACTCTGGCGGTGGAGACTGGTTCATGGACACCGGAGCCTCCGCACACATGGCTGCTCACCCGGGTAACCTTTCCACTTCATCTCCGACATCCACTTCCTCTCGCATCATCGTCGGTAACGGTGCTGGTCTTCCCATCTCTCATATTGGCTCCACTCATTTTCCTTCTAATTCCACACCATTGTCTCTTAATAATGTCTTAGTTTCACCACATCTTGTTCAGAATTTAGTTTCCGTCAAAACTCTTTTTCGCGATAACTCGTAATCGTGGAATTTGACGAGTTTGGTTTTTCCGTAAAGGACGCCCGTACCCGGATGGTTTTGCACCGCCGTGAGAGTCCCGGCGACCTGTACCCCGTTCAGCCGACTCCCTCCACTCACGCTGCACCTCGGGCGCTCTCTGCCGGCGTCGACCTTTGGCACGCTCGTCTTGGCCATCCCGGCTCCACCTCGCTCCGCCAAATAATGAGAGGCTTTTCTTTTTCATGTAATAAAATGGCGGCTCACTCATGTGACGCCCGCCGACTAGGCAAACATGTTCGGCTTCCTTTTAGTACTTCATCCACAGTTGCATCTCTTCCTTTTCAATTACTTCATAGTGATGTATGGACGTCCCCTATACCGAGTCATTCTGGTTTTCTTTATTATCTTGTTATTCTCGATGATTTTTCTCACTTTGTCCGGACTTTTCCTCTTCGTAAGAAATCTGATGTCGCTTCAACACTCACCGCCTTTTATTCTTATGTGTCTACACAGTTCGGTCGTCCCATCCTCGCCCTCCAAACCGACAACGGCAAGGAGTTCGACAACACCACCATCCGCACCCTCCTCTCCACCCACGGCACCATCTTCCGCCTAACTTGCCCATACACCTCCCAGCAGAACGGCCGCGCCGAGCGCGTCCTACGCACCCTTAATGACTGCGTCCGTACCCTCTTGTTCCACGCCCACATGCCCCCTCAGTTCTGGCCGGACGCCCTCTCCACCGCCACCCTCCTAGTCAACCTACGCCCGTGTCGCCCTCGCTGGAATTACACACCACATAACCTCCTGTTTGGCTCACCCCCTTCATACGACGGTCTCCGCATTTTTGGTTGTCGTTGTTTCCCTAGTACCGCTGCCACCACCCCTCATAAACTCGCACCTCGCTCCATTCCGTGTGTATTTCTCGGTTACCCGGCTAACACCAAAGGCTACCGTTGCTATGATCCGGTCTCTCACCGCGTCATCACGTCCCGGCACGTGTACTTTGATGAGCACTGTTTTCCCTTTGCACAAGAACAAGTGAGGACTTCTCCTCCCGCGACTGACAGTCCGCGGCGTCGCGGCCCTACCTTGGTGGAGGTCCCTGGCTCGGCAGCGCCTCCGCGCGCTCCCTCTACTACAGCTGCGACGCCTTCCGTGACGCCCTCGAGCCCCGCCTCGGGCGCCGCCGCCTCGCCCCCGACACCGCCCGCGTCGCCCTCGAGCACTGCCTCGGGCACCGCCGTGTCATCTGCGCCCTCGACCGCGTCGCCCTCGAGCCCCAGCTCGGGCGATGCCTCGCCTCCGGCCCCGCCTCCGCCTCCTCCGCCGCCGGCGACGGGCCCCCTCACGCGCGCTCGTGCGGGGATTCGCGTCCCGAGCACGCGGTACCCCTCGGACGAGTACGTCTGCACCGCGTCGACTTCCGCGCCTTCACCAGCCACGCCGTCGCCTATGCCCACCTCTCGCCCGGGCTGCTCTCCGTGACCCGCAGTGGTTTGCGGCCATGCATGACGAGTTCGACGCCCTGCAGCGGAACCAGACATGGACGCTTGTTCCCCGCCCCCCTCACGCCAACGTCATCACCGGGAAGTGGGTCTTCAAGCACAAGTTCCATCCGGACGGTACCCTCGACCGCCACAAGGCGCGGTGGGTGGTTCGTGGTTTTCGCCGGCCGCGCCGGCGTCGACTTCACCGACACCTTCGCCCCGGTTGTCAAGCCCGGGACGATCCGCACCGTTCTTCAGCTCGCGGTCTCCCGTGCATGGCCCGTGCATCAGAAGGACGTCTCCAACGCCTTTCTTCATGGCCATCTCGAGGAGCAGGTCTTCTGCCAGCAGCCCACTGGGTTCATCGACAGCGCCCACCCCGACCATGTGTGCCTGCTCTCGCGCTCGTTATACGGGCTCAAGCAGGCCCCACGCGCCTGGTACCAGCGCATCGCAGCGTTTCTTCACCAACTCAGCTTCCGCTCCACCCGCTCCGATGCATCGATGTTCGTGTACAACAACGGCGCCACCACCGCGTACCTGTTGCTCTACGTCGACAACATCATCTTAACGGCCAGCTCCACGTACCTACTGCGACAGCTCACCGAGCGTCTTCGCGCTGAGTTTTCCCTCAAGGACTTGGGGCCTCTGCACTACTTCCTAGGCATCGAGGTCGTACGTCGCACCGACGGCTTCTTCCTCCATCAGCGCAAGTACGCCCATGAGCTCCTGGATCACGCCGGTATGCTTAATTGCAAACCCGCGGCCACGCCTGTCGACACGAAGTCCAAGCTCTCCGCTACAGACGGTTCCTTGGCCACGGACGCGTCATCTTACCGCTCCATCGTCGGTGCCCTGCAGTACCTCACCCTGACTCGCCCCGAGCTGCAGTATGCTGTTCTAGTAGAAAACCTCTCATCCATCTAAGCCTTTAGTACCGGTTCCCTTACGAACCGGTACTAAAGGGGGCATTAATACCGGTTCCGTGCGTGGGACATCAATACCGGTTCGTTATGGACCTTTAATACCTGTTCGTAACAGGAACCGGTATTAAAGGGTTTGGGCCCGATTTCCAGGCGGTGGTGGGGCCAGGGTTGCACCTTTAGTACCGGTTCGTGTAAGGAACCGGTTCGTGTAAGGAACCGGTACTAAAGGGTCTGTGCCTATATGAGCGCGCGGCAGCGCCCAGCTCCCTGCATATCTCATTCTCACTTCTCCTCTCACATTTCCAAATATCCACCTCTCACACTCCAATAATCTTTATTTTTCTCCACCATTTTAACAAGATTAACGGCATACATCTATCCAAGGGTTAGCAATATCATCCTTCCTTCCGGCGTTCCTAATTTAGCTCAGTTCTTTGGTAGTTTTAACTCGTACTATTTTTGTAGTGCAAGCAAGGTGTTCGATTAAATGCCTAAGTTAGTGATTTTATTTTTTTATATGCAATTTGAGCTGAAATTATGGTATGTTTTGTAGGTTTTAATTAGTATCATCCCCGTCCTTACCGCTGTCGATCGCCGGCGTCGTCCCTAGCCGGCACGGTACCACCTCGGTGAGCCCCTCTTCTTTTATAAAAAACAATTAGTTTTATGTGATGAACTTGAATATTAATTAAGTTGGTCACTCATATATCCATGATGTTGTGTACTTAATGATTTTTGATATACATATAAAATGCAGATGAGTCGACAATGGATGTACGGTGACCGGTGCCATCCCGAGTTCATTATCGGCATGCATTATTTTCTCAACGTGGCTGAGGCAAACAGGCGGTCGAATGGTTTCATGTATTGTCCATGTAGTTCCTGTAAGAATATGAAGGATTACTCTACCTCGAAGACCCTTCACGTCCACCTGCTGGAGAATGGTTTCATGCCCAGCTATAATTGTTGGACCAAGCACGGAGAAAGAGGGGTTATATTGGAAGACAACGAAGAAGAAGAGGATAGTGACAACTATCCCTTATTCACCGAAGACGGTGGTAGTAGAATGGGGGAAGACGAAGCTGAAGAAGAGCTCATTTTCGATGAGCCGATTTTTGATGACCCGGATGACGATTTGGGTCGGGCCATTCTTGATGCGAAGATGAACTGCGGAAATGAAAAGGAGAGGTTGAAGTTGGAGAAAATGTTAGAGGATCACAACAAACTGTTGTACCCAAATTGCGAAAATGGTCGGAAAAAGCTGGGTACCACGTCTGGAATTGCTGCAGAGTGGAAGGCGGAGAATGGTACTTCGACAAGGGATTTGAAAAGTTGCTGAAAATAATAAAGAAGATGCTTCCGGGGGAGAACGTGTTGCCCTCTAGCACGTACGAAGCAAAGAAGGTTGTCCGCCCTCTAGGATTAGAGGTGCGGAAGATACATGCATGCATCAATGACCGCATCCTCTACCGCGGGGAGTACGAGAATTTGAATGCATGCCCGGTATGTAGTGCATTGAGGTATAAGATCGGGCGAGATGACCCTGGCGATGTTGAGGGTGAGTCCACCCCCAGGAAGAGGGTTCCTGCGAAGGTGATGTGGTATGCTCCTATAATACCACGGTTGAAATGTTTGTTCCGGAACAAAGAGCATGCCAAGTTGTTGCGATGGCACAAAGAGGACCGTAAGAAAGATGTGATGCTCGAGACACCCCGCCGACGGGTCGCAGTGGAGAAAAATCGACAGAGAGTTCAAGTCATTTTCGGATGACGCAAGGAACTTAAGATTTGGTCTAAGTACGGATGGCTTTAATCCTTTCGGGGAGCAAAGCTCCGATCATAGCACACTGGCCGGTGACTCTATGTATCTATAACCTTCCTCCTTGGTTGTGCATGAAGCGGAAGTTCATTATGATGCCGGTGCTCATCCAGGGCCCGAAGCAACCCGACAACGACATTGATGTGTACCCGAGGCCATTGGTTGAAGAACTTTTAGAGTTGTGGCGTGACGAAGGTGTACCCGTGTGGGATGAGCACGAACAAAAGGAATTTAACCTACGAGCGTTGTTATTTGTAACCATCAATGATTGGCCTCGCTCTTGGTAACATTTCGGGCAGTCAAACAAGGGATACAATGCATGCACACACTTGTTTAGGTGAGACTGATAGTAATTATTTGGGAAACAAGAATGTGTACCGGGGCATCGTCGATTTCTTCCAAAACAACATCACGTAAGAAAGAGAGGAAAGCATTTCGGAGGTGAGGCGGATAACCGAACGAAGCCTACCCGCCCTAATGGGGAAGTTATATATGATATGGTCAAGGATTTAAAAGTGATCTTTGGAAAGGGTCCCGGCGGACAATCTGTTCCGCATGATGTTGACGGACACGTACCCATGTGGAAGAAGAAGTCGATATTTTGGGAGCTACCCTACTGGAAATTCTTAGAGGTTCACTCTGCAATCGACGTGATGCACGTGACGAAAAATCTTTGCGTGAACCTGCTAAACTTCTTGGGCGTGTATGGGAAGACAAAAGATACACCGGATGCACGGCAGGACCAGACAAAGTATCCACGAAGGAAACAACCTGAATCCGGAGAAGTATCAAGGTCCCGCCGACTATGCTCTTACCAAAGAGGAGAAGGAGATCTTTTTGAAGTCCCGAGTAGCATCAAGGTCCCGTCCGGCTTCTCGTCGAATATAAAGGGAATAATAAACATGTCGGAGAAAAAGTTTCAAAACCTAAAGTCTCATGACCGCCACGTGATTATGACACAATTACTTCCGGTTGCATTGAGGGGCTTCTGCCGGAAAATGTTCGAGTACCCATTGTGAAGCTATGTGCGTTCCTCAATGCAATTTCTCGGAAGGTGATCAATCCACTTACTCTACAAAATTTACGGAAGGATGTGGTCCAATGTCTAGTCAGCTTCGAGTTGGTGTTCCCACCATCCTTCTTCAATATTATGACACATCTCCTAGTTCACCTCGGTCGAAGAGATTGGCGTTCTCGGTCCTGTATTTCTACACAACATGTTCCCCTTTGAGAGATTCATGGGAGTCTTAAAGAAGTACGTTCATAACCGTGCTAGGCCGAAGGAAGCATCTCCAAGGGCTATGGAACGAGAGGAGGTCATTGAGTTTTGTGTTGACTTTATTCCCGACCTTAAGCCGATCGGTGTTCCCGAATCGCGCTATGAGGGGAGACTGCGTGGAAAAGGCACGCTAGTAAAGAAATCAGCAACGTGTATGGACGGACATTCTTTCACTCAAGCACACTACACAGTTCTACATAATTCCATCTTGGTGGCTCCGTACAAAGAGGAACACAAGGAGATCTTACGCTCTAAATACCCGGAGCAACGTGAAGATTGGATTGATGGAGAACACATGAAGACTTTCGGCGGTTGGTTGCAAACACGTCTCATGAATGTCACCGATGACGAGCAGCTGTACTTGTTGGCCAAGCAACCATCTTCTACTATATCGACTTTTCAAGGGTACGAGATTAATGGGAACACATTTTACACTTTCGCCCAAGACAAAAAGAGCACCAACCAAAACAGTGGTGTCCGCTTTGATGCGGAAGATGGCAATGGGAACAAGGTCACATATTATGGGTACATAGAGGAGATATGGGAACTTGACTATGGACCTAATTTCAAGGTCCCTTTGTTCCGGTGTAAATGGTTCAACCTCGAAAGACGGGTGCAGTGTAGACCCGCGATACGGAATGACTACGGTGGATTTCAAGAATCTAGGGTACGACACCGAACCATTCGTCCTAGCCGGTGAAGTGGCTCAGGTTTTTTATGTGAAGGATATGTCTAGCAAACCGAAAAAAGAAAAGAAAGGCAAGAGGACACATCATACGATGAGCCAAAGCGGCACATAGTTCTTTCAGGAAAAAGAAACATCGTGGGAGTAGAGGACAAGACAGACATGTCAGAAGATTATAATAAGTTTGACGATATTCCACCCTTCGAGGTAAAAATTGACCCAAGCATCATCTTAAACAATGAAGATTGTCCATGGTTGCGTCGCAGTAAGAAGAAAGGGAAACGGGCGAAGAAAACTCAGAAGACTAGCTAGCTACATATAGGGATCATAACTTGTGTAATGATGTTACTGTATGTAAGATATTAACAATGGAGATGGTTGGCTTGTTTTACTAGTTAAGTCACGGGCTTGCGAGGAAATTTTTCCGAGGCGGAACTTCCGAATATGCCATATATAGGGCATGTGCACCAAGGGCATATTCGAGAAGTTCCGCCACGAGAGATTTCCCAACCCTTTCCGCAACATTGTTAGAGGAGATGGAGTCTTCCACGGGCTTGCAGGGAAATTTTTCCGAGGCGGAACTTCCGAAGATGCCATATGGCGTGTGCACCAAGGGCATCTTCGACAAGTTCCGCCACGGGTGATTTCCCAACCCTTTCCTCCATCCATGGTGATGAAACTCTCCATCCATGTTGGCTTGTTGAGCTGCTTCCCATGGTGTATCGATGCTCCTTTTATAGGCAGAGCGTCCTTATCCTGCCGACAGCTTTAGTACCGGTTGCGGACACGAACCGGTACTAAAGGTTACCCACGCGTCCTTATCCCACCGACGGGCGTCGTGCGCTACATACTTTATCTCATCGAGCGGGGCGTCCTTATCCTCGCCGACAACTTTAGTACCGGTTGCAGACACGAACCGGTACTAAAGGTTACCCACGCGTCCTTATCCCACCGATAGGGCGTCGTGCGCTACATACTTTATCTCATCAAGCAGGGCGTCCTTATCCTGCCGACAGCTTTAGTACCGGTTGCAGACATGAACCGGTACTAAAGGTTACCCACGCGTCCTTATCCCACCGACGAGGCGTCGTGCGCTACATACTTTATCTCATCGAGCAGGGCGTCCTTATCCTGCCGACGGCTTTAGTACCGGTTGCACCCACCAACCGGTACTAAAGGTTTGCCTCTGTCTTCCCGCCTATTTTCTTCCCACGCTTTCCACCGGTTCCCGCCTTTGTCTTCCCGCCATTTTTTCACTATATATATGTAGGCTTGGCCACCATTTACATATCACATCTAGACTCATATCTCGCAAACCTCATCATTCTCTCCCATGGCTTCCATCGCATCTCTAACCCCCGGGAGGCGGAGGCGCTTTGCGCCTCGAACTACCCGATGTCTACGGGAGCTTCTATTCTTGTAGACAGTGTTGGGCCTCCAAGAGCAGAGGTTTGTAGAACAGCAGACAAGTTTCCCTTAAGTGGATACCCAAGGTTTATCGATCTCAGGGAGGAAGAGGTCAAAGATATCCCTCTCATGCAACCCTGCAACCACAAAGCAAGAAGTCTCTTGTGTCCCCAACACACCTAATAGGTGCACTAGTTCGGCGAAGAGATAGTGAAATACAGGTGGTATAAATATATATGAGTAGTAGCAACGGCACCAGAAAAGTGCTTTGCCCAGGACAGTAAACAAGCAGTAGTAACGCAGCAGTAGTAACGCAGTAAAACAGTAAACAAGCAGCGATAGATAAATGCATACTCTACACTTTTGTTGGATGATGAACACATTGCGTAGGATTACACGAACCCTCAATGCCGGAGTTAACAAGCTCCACAATAATGCTCATATTTTAGTAACCTTTAGTGTAAGATAGATCAAAAGACTAAACCAAGTACTAGCATAGCATGCACACCTGTCACCTTCATGCATATGTAGGAGGAATAGATCACATCAATATTATCATAGCAATAGTTAACTTCGCAATCTACAAGAGATCATGATCATAGCATAAACCAAGTACTAACACGGTGCACACACTTGTCACCTTTGCACACGTGCGGGAGGAATAAAACTACTTTAATAACACATTACTAGAGTAGCACATAGATAAATTGTGATACAAAACATATTGCAATCATAAAGAGATATAAATAAGCACTTCACCATGCTCTTCAACGGTGAATAAGTATTCGTGAAATATAGCCTAAGAGACCCACACGGTGCACACACTCGTCACCTTTACACACGTGGGACAAGGAGTCTCCGGAGATCACATAAGTAAAACTCACTTGACTAGCATAATGACATCTAGATTACAAGCATCATCATATGAATCTCAATCATGTAAGGCAGCTCATGAGATTATTGTATTGAAGCACATAGGAGAGAGATTAACCACATAGCTACCGGTAAAGCCCCGAGCCTCGATGGAGAACTACTCCCTCCTCATGGGAGCAGCAGCGGTGATGAAGATGGCGGTGGAGATGGCAGCGGTGTCGATGGAGAAGCCTTCCGGGGCACTTCCCCGCTCCGGCAGGGTGCCGGAACAGAGACTCCTGTCCCCCAGATCTTGGCTTCGCGATGGCGGCGGCTCTGGAAGGTTTTCCGTATCGTGCTTCTTCCGTATCAGGGTTTTCGCGACGGAGGCTTTAAATAGGCGGAAGGGCAGCGTCAGAGGGTCGAAGAGGCGGCGACACCATAGGCTGGCGCGGCCAGGGCCCAGGCCGCGCCACCCTATCATCTGGGGCCCACAGGGCCCCCTCCGGCGGCTCTCGGGTGTTCCGGATGCTTCCGGTGAAAATAGGAACCCGGGTCTTGATTTCGTCCGATTCCGAGAATATTTCTTTACTAGGATTTCGAAACCAAAAACAGCGAGAAAACGAAGCGGCACTTCGGCATCTTGTTAATAGGTTAGTTCCGGAAAATGCACGAATATGACATAAAGTGTGCATAAAACATGTAGGTATCATCAATAATATGGCATGGAACATAAGAAATTATCGATACGTCGGAGACGTATCAAGCATCCCCAAGCTTAGTTACGCTCGTCCCGAGCGAGTAAAACGATAACAAAGATAATTTCTTAAGTGACATGCCATCATAACCTTGATCATACTATTTGTAAACATATGTAGTGGATGCAGCGATCAAAACAATGGTAATGACATGAGTAAACAAGTGAATCATAAAGCAAAGACTTTTCATGAATAGTACTTCAAGACAAGCATTAATAAGTCTTGCATAAGAGTTAACTCATAAAGCAATAAATCAAAGTAAAGGTATTGAAGCAACACAAAGGAAGATAAAGTTTTAGCGGTTGCTTTCAACTTGTAACATGTATATCTCATGGATAATTATCAACATAGAGTAATATAACAAGTGCAATATGCAAGTATGTAAGAATCAATGCACAGTTCACACAAGTGTTTGCTTCTTGAGGTGGAGAGAGATAGGTGAACTGACTCAACATAAAAGTAAAGAGAATGGTCCTGCAAAGAGGAAAGCATCGATTGCTATATTTGTGCTAGAGCTTTTATTTTGAAAACATGAAACAATTTTGTCAACGGTAGTAATAAAGCATATGAGTTATGTACATTATATCTTACAAGTTGCAAGCCTCATGCATAGTATACTAATAGTGCCCGCACCTTGTCCTAATTAGCTTGGACTACCGGATCTTTGCAATGCACATGTTTTAACCAAGTGTCACAATGGGGTACCTCCATGCCGCCTGTACAAAGGTCTAAGGAGAAAGCTCGCATTTTGGATTTCTCGCTTTTGATTATTCTCAACTTAGACATCCATACCGGGACAACATGGACAACGAGATAATGGACTCCTCTTTAATGCATAAGCATGTGGCAACAATTATTATTCTCATATGAGATTGAGGATATATGTCCAAAACTGAAACTTCCACCATGAATCATGGCTTTAGTTAGCGGCCCAATGTTCTTCTCTAACAATAAGCATGCTCCAACCATAAAGGTGGTAGATCTCTCTTACTTCAGACAAGACGGACATGCATAGCGACTCACATGATATTCAACAAAGAATAGTTGATGGCGTCCCCAGAAACATGGTTATCGCACAACAAGCAACTTAATAAGAGATAAAATGCATAAGTACATATTCAATACCACAATAGTTTTTAAGCTATTTGTCCCATGAGCTATATATTGCAAAGGTGAATGATGGAATTTTAAAGGTAGCACTCAAGCAATTTACTTTGGAATGGCGGATAAATACCATGTAGTAGGTAGGTATGGTGGACACAAATGGCATAGTGGTTGGCTCAAGGATTTTGGATGCATGAGAAGTATTCCCTCTCGATACAAGGTTTAGGCTAGCAAGGTTATTTGAAACAAACACAAGGATGAACGGTGCAGCAAAACTCACATAAAAGACATATTGTAAACATTATAAGACTCTACGCCGTCTTCCTTGTTGTTCAAAACTCAATACTAGATATTATCTAGACTCTAGAGAAACCAAATATGCAAACCAGATTAGCAAGCTCTAAGTGTTTCTTCATTAATGGGTGCAAAGTATATGATGCAAGAGCTTGAACATGAGCACAACAATTGCCAAGTATCAAATTATTCAAGACATTTTAGAATTACTACATGTAGCATTTTCCAATTCCAACCATATAACAATTTAACGAAGCAGTTTCAACCTTCGCCATGAAAATTAAAGGCTAAGAACACATGTGTTCATACGAACCAGCGGAGCGTGTATCTCTCCCACACAAGCATTTATTCAAACAAAAGCACACAGACGCTCCAAGTAAAGTACATAAGATGTGGCCGAATAAAAATATAGTTTCAAGAGAAGGAACCTGATAATTTGTTGATGAAGAAGGGGATGCCTTGGGCATCCCCAAGCTTAGACGCTTGAGTCTTCTTGAAATATGCGAGGGTGAACCACCGGGGCATCCCCAAGCTTAGAGCTTTCACTCTTCTTGATCATAGTATATCATCCTCCTCTCTTGACCCTTGAAAACTTCCTCCACACCAAACTCGAAACAACTCATTAGAGGGTTAGTGCACAATAAAAATTCACATGTTCAGAGATGACACAATCATTCTTAACACTTCTGGACATTGCATAAAGCTACTGGACATTAATGGATCAAAGAAATTCATCCAACATAGCAAAAGAGGCAATGCGAAATAAAAGACAGAATCTGTCAAAACAGAACAGTCCGTAAAGATGGATTTTATTAGGCCACCAGACTTGCTCAAATGAAAATGCTCAAATTGAATGAAAGTTGCGTACATATCTGAGGATCATGCTCGTAAATTGTCTTAATTTTCTGAGCTACCTACAGGAAGATAGACACAGATTCGTGACAACGAAAGAAATCGGAACTGCGCAGTAATCCAAATCTAGTACTTACTTTACTATCAAAGACTTTACTTGGCACAACAAAACACAAAACTAAGATAAGGAGAGGTTGCTACAGTAGTAAACAACTTCCAAGACACAAATATAAGTACTGTAGCAAAATAACACATGGGTTATCTCCCAAGAAGTGCTTTCTTTATAGCCATTAAGATGGGCTCAGCAGTTTTAATGATGCTCACATGAAAAATAGAGTATGAAGCAAAAGAGAGCATCAAGAAGCAAATTCAAAACAAATTTAAGTCTAACATGCTTCCTATGCATAGGAATCTTGTAAATAAACAAGTTCATAAAGAGCAAAGTAACAAGCATAGGAAGATAAAACAAGTGTAGCTTCAAAAATTTCAGCACATAGAGAGGCATTTTAGTAACATGAAAATTTCTACAACCATATTTTCCTCTCTCATAATAACTTTCAGTAGCATCATGAGCAAACTCAACAATATAACTATCACATAAAGCATTCTTATCATGAGTCTCATGCATAAAATTATTACTCTCCACATAGGCATAATCAATTTTATTAGTTGTAGTGGGAGCAAATTCAACAAAGTAGCTATCATTATTATTCTCATCAAGTGTAGGAGGCATAGTATAATCACAACAAAATTTGCTCTCCGCAGTAAGTGGCACCAAAAGACCACTATCATTATAATCATCGAAATAGGAGGCAAAGTATCATCAAAGTAAATTTTCTCCTCAATGCTTGGGGGACTAAAAAGATCATGAAAACCAGCTTCCCAAGCTTAGAACTTTCTATATCATTATCAACAATGGTGTTCAAAGCGTTCATACTAATATTACTACTAGCATGCAAATAAGATTCCATAGGTTTTTTAATTTTCGCATCAAACAATCCATGTTTTAAATCAGGAAATAGAATAAGAAGCTCATTGTTGTCCATTATGCCAAACTAGTGTAAACAAGAAACAAAAAGATGCAATTGCAGGATCTAAAGGAAATAGCTTTGAGCACAAACACAATGGCGCCGAAAAGTACTCGTTACACTGGAACCGGAGTATGAGTGCCTTTTTACCTTTCCTCCCCGGCAACGGCGCCGTAAAAGTGCTTGATGTCTACGGGAGCTTCTATTCTTGTAGACAGTGTTGGGCCTCCAAGAGCAGAGGTTTGTAGAACAGCAGACAAGTTTCCCTTAAGTGGATACCCAAGGTTTATCGATCTCAGGGGAGGAAGAGGTCAAAGATATCCCTCTCATGCAACCCCGCAACCACAAAGCAAGAAGTCTCTTGTGTCCCCAACACACCTAATAGGTGCACTAGTTCGGCGAAGAGATAGTGAAATACAGGTGGTATAAATATATATGAGTAGTAGCAACGGCACCGTAAAAGTGCTTTGCCCAGGACGAGTAAACAAGCGAGTAGTAACGCAGCAGTAGTAACGCAAGTAAAACAAGTAAACAAGCAGACGATAGCGATATTTAGGAACAAGGCCTAGGGATTAGACTTTCACTAGTGGACACTCTCAACATTGATCACATAACAGAATAGATAAATGCATACTCTACACTTTTGTTGGATGATGAACACATTGCGTAGGATTACACGAACCCTCAATGCCGGAGTTAACAAGCTCCACAATAATGCTCATATTTTAGTAACCTTTAGTGTAAGATAGATCAAAAGACTAAACCAAGTACTAGCATAGCATGCACACTTGTCACCTTCATGCATATGTAGGAGGAATAGATCACATCAATATTATCATAGCAATAGTTAACTTCGCAATCTACAAGAGATCATGATCATAGCATAAACCAAGTACTAACACGGTGCACACATCGTCACCTTTGCACACGTGCGGGAGGAATAAAACTACTTTAATAACACATTACTAGAGTAGCACATAGATAAATTGTGATACAAAACATATTGCAATCATAAAGAGATATAAATAAGCACTTCACCATGCTCTTCAACGAGTGAATAAGTATTCCGTGAAATATAGCCTAAGAGACCCACACGGTGCACACACTCGTCACCTTTACACACGTGGGACAAGGAGACTCCGGAGATCACATAAGTAAAACTCACTTGACTAGCATAATGACATCTAGATTACAAGCATCATCATATGAATCTCAATCATGTAAGGCAGCTCATGAGATTATTGTATTGAAGCACATAGGAGAGAGATTAACCACATAGCTACCGGTAAAGCCCCGAGCCTCGATGGAGAACTACTCCCTCCTCATGGGAGCAGCAGCGGTGATGAAGATGGCGGTGGAGATGGCAGCGGTGTCGATGGAGAAGCCTTCCGGGGGCACTTCCCCGCTCCGGCAGGGTGCCGGAACAGAGACTCCTGTCCCCCAGATCTTGGCTTCGCGATGGCGGCGGCTCTGGAAGGTTTTCCGTATCGTGGTTCTTCCGTATCAGGGTTTTCGCGACGGAGGCTTTAAATAGGCGGAAGGGCAGCGTCAGAGGGTCGAAGAGGCGGCGACACCATAGGCCGGCGCGGCCGGGGCCCGAGCCGCGCCACCCTATCATCCGGGCCCACAGGGCCCCCTCCGGCGGCTCTCGGGTGTTCCGGATGCTTCCGGTGAAAATAGGAACCCGGGTCTTGATTTCGTCCGATTCCGAGAATATTTCGTTACTAGGATTTCTGAAACCAAAAACAGCAGAAAACGAGAACTGGCACTTCGGCATCTTGTTAATAGGTTAGTTCCAGAAAATGCACGAATATGACATAAAGTGTGCATAAAACATGTAGGTATCATCAATAATATGGCATGGAACATAAGAAATTATCGATACGTCGGAGACGTATCACTACCCCTGCCCACCGGGCTACCGCGTCCCGCCCCGTTACTAGTGTTTTTCTAGGTGCACTGAATTGACAACTCAGCTTGTTAAGGCTTATAAGTATTCTTTACCTCCCCTTGTGTCGAATCAATAAATTGGGTTTTACTTCCCGCGAAGACTGTTGCGATCCCCTATACTTGTGGGTTATCAAGACTATTTTCTGGCGCCGTTGCCGGGGAGGCATAGCTCTACTCATAAGTTCACCTGGGGAGTACATTCTACCTCTTTCTCTGTTTTATTTTATTTTATTTTGCTTAGTTTACTTTTGTCTAGTTTATTTGTGCTTAGTTTATTTCTGTCTAGTATTATTTTGCTTAGTTTACTTTTGTCTAGTTTGTTTTTGTTTTGTTTTACTTTCCTCATATACCCAAAAATCCATAAAAATTTGAAAAATCGAAAAATTAAAAACTGCTATTATGGGAGAACCTACAACCTATTTGGAGCTTATAGAATTATATAATAATTATAGAAAATCAAGAGCGGGTGAAGTTATGAGAGCTGTGATAGAAAAGCTGAATACAATTGCTAAAATCTTGCTTAAACGCCATGATATAAACTGTTGCTCTAAACGGGATACTAAACATCTTAAATTTCAATGTGGCTTTAGTGAGGAATTTTTAATTAAGAACTATAATTGGAATAGCTATATTCATTTTGGGTTCGAAGAGGTAGAACAATTTGTCATATTTATGGGAGCCTTTGAGGTAGAATCCTTCATGGCTAAAAATTATGAAACTTGTGCTGTTTGTAAGGACCTTAAAGATTATGTCTCTTCTATCCTTAATTATTTTATAGAAAGCTACAGTGATAATCCTTATATCATTGATTATAAAGAGAGACTCATTAATGCACAAGAATGCACTCACAATTTGTGGAACCAGTGGAAGAAGAAATTGATGAACCTGAAAGCTCATTGGATGAAAAATAGGAGGAAATTGATGAACCGGAAAGCTCATTGGATGAAAAAGAAGAGGAGAGTGATGAACAAAAGGAGGAAGAATGGATTAGCTACCCATGGCAACCTTCTAATGAGAGTAACTCTTTATCTCTTACATTATTTGATTGTCCTCCATGCTTACCGAAGGAGGATGAATGTTATGTTCCTGTGGATTCTCTTGAAATATTCCCTATGAGTAAAACTTGTGAGAATAATTATGCTACTGTTATCTATGATAATCCATGCTACTTTGATAAATCTTATGATAATGCTTTGTTTGTGCCTGATGTCGAAATGCATGGTACTAAAGAGTTTTGCTTGGAAAATGTTTATGATAAATCTCTAGATGATGGTCCTATGTTACTTGATACTATTAATTGTACTACTAATGAAAATGGGATTGGAGTTCTTGACTTTATCTATGAGTCCCATATCTTTTGAGATTGATCAATCATCTTGTTATATTATTGATAAAAGTGGGTTTGAAAGTTTTGATCCTATTATTTCGAGCTTGATAAAAATTATGTGTTTATGGATCATGAAAAGTATGCTGTATGTGATAGTTATGTTGTTGAGTTTGTTCATGAAGCTACTGAAAATTATTATGAGAGAGGAAAATATGGTTGTAGAAATTTGCATGGTACTAAAACACCTCTCTATATGCTGAAAATTTTGAAGTTACTCTTGTTTTATCTTCTTATGCTTGTCACTTTGTTCTTCATGAATTTATTTGTGTACAAGATTCCTATGCATAGGAAGTGGGTTAGACTTAAATGTGTTTTGAACTTGCTTTTTGATGCTCTCCTTTGCTTCAACTCTTATTTCTTGCGAGTGCATCATTAAAATTGCTGAGCCCATCTTAATGGCTATAAAGAAAGCACTTCTTGGGAGATAACCCATATCTTTATTTTGCTACTGTTTTGTTGTGTTTTGGAAGTTGATACGACTGTAGCAACCTCTCCTTATCTTTCTTTTATTGCAATGTTGTGCCAAGTGAAGTCTCTAATAGAAGGGTGATGCTAGATTTAGAGTTCTCGCGTGAAAACGTAGTTTCTTGCTGTCACGAATCTGGGTATTATTCTCTGTAGGTAACTCAGAAAAATCTGCCAATTTACGTGAGTGATCCTCAGATATGTACGCAACTTTCATTAGTTATGAGTTTTCTGATTTGAGCAACGGAAGTACCGCTTAAAAATTCGTGTTTACTGGCTGTTCTGATTATGTCTCTGTTTTTTGCATTGTCTCTTGTAGACTTTAAGTGAGGCTTTGTAGACGTGGAGAGCTGTAGCTAATGTTTTATTGAGTTCTTGCAATGTGTCACTACAGGGCCAAGGTGTATTAAAGTTTTTTGAGTACTAACCCCTCTAATGAAGTTTATGAGAAGTTTGGTGTGAAGGAAGTTTTCAAGGGTCAAGAGAGGAGGATGATATATGATCAAGAAGAGTGAAAAGTCTACGCTTGGGGATGCCCCGTGGTTCATCCCTGCATATTTCAAGAAGACTCAAGCGTCTGAGCTTGGGGATGCCCAAGGCATCCCATTCTTCATCAACTTATCAAGTTTCTTCTATTGAAACTATATTTTTATTCCTAACACATCTTATGTGCTTTACTTGGAGCGTCTGTGGTGTTTTTATTTTTGTTTATGTTTGAATAAATTCGGATCCTAGCAATCCTTGTGTGGGAGAGATACACGCCCGCTTTTTTCATATGAATACTTGTGCTCTTCGCTTTACTTTTTAATGTTCAATGACAAAAGTTGGAAGCTATCAGATTTATTGCTATTTGGTTGGAAACAGAAAATGCCTCATATTGTCTTGGATAATTTGATACTTGGCAATTGTTTTGAGCTCTCAAGTAGATCATGGTTTCTCTTGCATCATGTAGTTTGAACCTATTAGTGGAGAAATACCGTAGAGCTTGTTGAAATTGGTT
>NC_061512.1:1717927-1732033 GCF_022539505.1 Lolium rigidum | reverse complement strand
AGTGTGAACAAAACATGTTGGTATTGTCATAAAACAAGCATGGAACATCAGAAATTATAGATACGTTGGAGACGTATCACTACTTCTCAAAGATATAATTTTAGCAGGAGGATAATATCTACCAATGAAAGCATCTTTACATTTAGTCCATGAATCAATACTATTCTTAGGCAAAGATAGCAACCAATGTTTAGCTCTTCCTCTTAAGGAGAAAGGAAACAATTTCAGTTTTATAATATCCCCATCTACATCCTTATACTTTTGCATGTCACAAAGTTCAACAAAATTATTAAGATGGGCAGCAGCATCATCAGAACTAACACCAGAAAATTGCTCTCTCATAACAAGATTTAGTAAAGCAGGTTTAATTTCATAAAATTCTGCTGTAGTAGCAGGTGGAGCAATAGGAGTGCATATAAAATCATTATTATTGGTGCTAGTGAAATCACACAACTTAGTGTTCTCAGGAGTATTCATTTTAACAGTAATAAAAATAAGTAGAGCAAACTAAATTAAATAAAGTAAATGCAAGTAACTATTTTTTTTGTTTTTGATATAAAGAAAGCAAAAAAAACAGAAAATAAAATAATGTAAAGCAAGACAATAAACAAAGTAAAGAGATTGGGTGTGAGAGACTCCCCTTGCAGCGTGTCTTGATCTCCCCAGCAACGGCGCCAGAAAAAGAGCTTGATAACGCGTGAAGCACACGTCCGTTGGGAACCCCAAGAGGAAGGTGTGATGCGTACATCAGCAAGTTTTCGCTCGCAAGAAACCAAGGTTATCGAACCAGGTAGGAGATGAAGGCCACGTGAAGGTTGTTGGTGAAGGAGTGTAGTGCGGCGCAATACCGAGGATTCCGGCGCCAACGTGGAACCTGCACAACACAATAAAAATACTTTGCCCCAACTTAACAGTGAGGTTGTCAATCTCACCGGCTTGCTGTAAACAAAGAATTAAACGTATGGTGTGGAAAATGATGTTTGTTTGCAAAGAACAACAGACAACAGAGATTGCAGTAGATTGTATTTCAGATGTAAAAGAATGGACCGGGGTCCACAGTTCACTAGTGGTGTCTCTCCAATAAGATAAATAGCATGTTGGGTGAACAAATTACAGTTGGGCAATTGACAAATAGAGAGGGCATAACAATGCACATACATATCATGATGACTACTATGAGATTTACTTAGGGCTTTACGACAAATAACATAGACCGCTATCCAGCATGCATCTATGCCTAAAAAGTCCACCTTCGGGTTAGCATCCGCACCCCTTCCAGTATTAAGTTGCAAACAACAGACAATTGCATTAAGTACTGTGTGTAATGTAATCAATACAAATATCCTTAGACAAAGCATTGATGTTTTATCCCTAGTGGCAACAGCACATCCACAACCTTAGAACTTTCTGTCACTCTCCCAGATTCAATGGAGGCATGAACCCACTATCGAGCATAAATACTCCCTCTTGGAGTCACAAGTAGTATCAACTTGGTCAGAGCCTCTACTAGCAACGGGGAGCATGCAAGATCATAAACAACACATATATGATAGATCAATTAATCAACTTGGCATAGTATTCCATATTCATCGGATCCCAACAAACAAACATGTACCATTACAAATAGATGATCTTGATCATGATAGGCAGCTCACAAGATCTAAACATGATAGCACAAGAGGAGAAGACAACCATCTAGCTACTGCTATGGACCCATAGTCCAAGGATGAACTACTCACGCATCAATCCGGAGGCGGGCATGATGATGTAGAGACCTCCGGTCGTGATTCCCCTCTCCGACCACTAGTAGGGAAATGCTTATAGGTGGAGCTTAGTTCTGTGGCGCACCAGCAGAAATGCGCCACAGAAATATTTTTTGTGGCGCACGAGAAAGAATGCGCCACAAAATTAAGCTATTTTTGTGGCGCACTACTGAACCGTGCGCCACAGAAATTATGTGGGGCCCACATCCTGCCACCACCAATTATTAGTGTAGGTATTTCTGTGGCGCACATGGCGTGCTGCGCCGCAGAAATAAGTGTTTCTGTGGCGCACTGGTTCTGGTGCGCCACAGAAGTAGTTGATTTTGTGGCGCACTTGTGCTGGTGCGCCACAGAAATAGTGCCTTCTATATCCAACCGTACCCCTCCCCCCCGCCCGTACTTCCTCCTCCACCCCTCTTCCTCTCCCTACCGCCGCGCGCCGCCGCCTTCCATTGTGAGCGTCGCCGTCGCCGTCGCCGCCGCCACCTCCTTCCTCCGCGAGGGCCGCATGCCGCCACGCTCCACCCATCCCCGCCACCAGCAGCACAAGCCGCTGCGGCGTGGAGGAGGAGGGGCGCCCGCCGCATGGAGGAGGAGGGGCCGGCTCCGCGTCAAGGAGGAGGAGCCGCCGCGTCTTCCTCCTCCTCCACCCCTGCCATCATCGTCAACCTCCTCCTCCACCCCTACCCGGCCCCTCCCTCTTCCTCTACCCAGCCCCTCCTCCAACAGACATCGTCGGTGAGCTCCACCTCTCCCCCCCCTCCCTCTTCCTCTCCCGTGCGGGCACAAAGTGCTCGACGAAATTACTTTGTCTCTTTGTCCCTGGTTGCCTCCTTAATTGATGCCTTATGATCCAAATTACTATATTATTGGATTGAGTGATATGGCTGTCGAGGGTACTCCTCGCCAATGCCCTACGGTAGGGGCTTAGGGTTGACGGAATCCTGTAGGCTGACACGAGACATCGGTTCACAGACAAGCGGGGAGAGCGATTTACCCAGGTTCGGGGCCCTCGATGAGGTAAAACCCTTACGTCCTGCCTGTCTGTTCTTTAATTATGATGACAATGAATTACAATGGGGTGCCGAATACTTCGGCTGAGATCTAGTCGAGATTGCTATTGCTAGGGTTACCTAGCTTTAAGTTTTCTCTGGCTAAGATTGCTAAGATTGTTCGTGTCCCTCGGCAGCCCCTCTCCTGGCCTTTATATAGGAGGCCAGGTCCCAAGGGTCCTAACCGAGTACGACTAGGTTTACAGTAGTTTAGATCCAATCTTTCCTTGTTTGTTCGCTTCCTTGTCTTGCCCGTCAAGGAATCTTCTAGTGCGCCGACCTAGTGGCCCATCTCGCCTTCATGTATCTTCATGGGCCTCCAATTTGTCAATACCATATAGGGCAATACTGGTTACCCGATGGGTAATGCCCACGTCAGTAGCCCCCGAGTGTCTAGCCGAAGATAATTCGGGTAGAGACTAATGCATGTTTTTTTCCCTGACATTCTTCTTCTTCATTGCTCTTGTTCATCTTGATTATGCTTCATCTTCTTTTTATCGGGTGCGCGTCAGCGCTCCCGATGGGAGTAGCCCCCAAGTCTAGGTACGGACGCTTGCAATCCGTGCGTAGACTCAAGTTGTACTACTCGAATACTTTCCTCTGCCAAGTTTTTCACAAGTCTTCATAGGTCATCCGATACATTTTCTTTTCGCAAAGGATAATGAGTAACGTGCCCAACTTTTGTTGGCTAACTGCCGGTGGCAAAACAATGTTACTCTACACGAGAATCAAGTCCCGGGCATGATCCTGGAGTGCAAAAACTTTCAACGGGTGTGCACCACGTCCTCCCGATGGGAGTGATTAACGAAGTGTGCAAAAAACTTTCAAACTTTTATTCCTTCGACCGCTTATTCGTCGAATCTTCTTTTATCGGGTGCGCGTCGGCGCTCCCGATGGGAGTAGCCCCGAGTCCGGGTTCGGATGCTCGCAATCCGTGCGTGGACTTAAATCCTTCATCCGATGACTTTTTATGTTTCCTTCGAATTCTTCCAAATTATGACATCATTGTTGTCGTGTAATCTGCTGCAGGCTGATTTGATGGGTCCATCATGACGAGCTAGCCCTAGCCTCGCTCAATCAGTGTTTTAGGGCTTGACCACTATACGCGTAACGACCGAGGTGGCTCCTCGATTTTCGCACAATCGTGGGCGTAGTGGGCCGTCAGTTCTTTCCCTTCCTCAAGCGCCGCGTGCTTACTTTAACTTCTCCTTAAAATCTCCAAAGGGCAAAAAAATCTCAATCTTCTCCACGGTTCCCGCAGCATCTCCTCATTCTCCCTCTTCTTCCTTCTTTCGCCATTGTTGCGCCGCCGCCACAGTTTCAATCTTCCTCAGATCTCGCGATGGTGAAGAAGAAGAATACCTCCGCCGCTGCTAGCTCCACCAGCGGAGGTGCCGCTGCCAAGTCCTCTCCTCTTCCGAAGGGGAGCGCTCCGAGCGCCCCTCCCCCGGCTCCGGCGCCGCCAGCGCCGTTGGGCTCGATGGTCAAACCTGGGGACTGGGTAGCGTCAACCGTCACCAAGCGTGACGAAAAGAGGTCCCGAAGCTTAGGATTGATATCCTCCGACACGGGAGATGTGATCCTTCCAGGTGCGATCTCTCGGCCTGATCCTCCTGCTGGATTTTCTGTGATGTTCTTATCTTTTCTTCATCGAGGCCTTTCGCTCCCCACTCATGGATTCCTCCTCCATCTCTTGCGGACGTATGAAATCCAATTATGGCAACTTACCCCCAACTCAATCCTCCATGTTGCTGTGTTCATCACCCTTTGCGAGGCGTTTTTGGGTATTGAACCTCATTTCGGGCTGTGGAAGAAGATCTTCTATGTGAAAAGATACAGCAGTAGTAATGGGTACTTTGTCACCGGAGGAGTAGGTTTTGTTGCTCGCTCAGAATTTAATTACTTTAATTTCCCAATGAGAGAGTCCGTGCAAGGATGGAGGTTGAAATGGTTTTACGTTAAAGATTCCTCGTCACCCGAATGTCGACTTCCCGCTATGCCGACGTTACTCGAAGCCAAGCCCAAGGACTCTTGGAAGAACATCCTCTCAGCCGACGAAAGGGCCTCAGCCGAAGAATTGTTTGCCAAATTCCTTCGAATCAAAGAGGCTGACGGCCAAACTATGATTGGTACGGAGGTGGCAGCAGTTTTCCTGAAGCGCCGAATCCAGCCAGTCATGGCCAGAGTTCACCCGATGTGGTTATACTCAGGTCCAAAGGATGAGACCAGGATTAATGCTGCCGATCTATCAGAAAAAGAGTTGCTTGATGAAGTTCGTCGTCTTACTTTCTTCAACCAGGAAGATTCGATTCCACTGAACTCTTCTTATGCTCCCCTTGACGTTGATCATCCACCATCAGGGGTATTTTCCTTTCTTCACATCTCTATTATAGCTCCTTGCTTAGCCGACATGATTACCTTTGTTCTTATTTGTCATTTTTCTTTGCCAGATCCCTATGGCTTTTGAAAATACACGTGATTCACCGGATGATACTTCTGAGGGGAGAGGCTCCTCAATCCCCGTAGATTTTAACACCACCGATCAAACAGGTTTAGAGGATGAATATAATGGTCCGATGAATCTTGAAGTTGCCCACGCTGATCTTCCCTCCTCGGCCGATAACACTTGTATCGCGGATGGATCGATGCGTAACGTCGACACCGATCATGATACTTTTGTTGATGCGCTGCGGATGGGGCCAGAGCTTTCCTGCGAAGAGATCAACCGGCGGCTTTGCCGATGAAGATGATCTCTTCGACATGTAAGTAGTTCCTTTTTGAAAGTTATACTCGTGCTTTTTTTTACCTTTCATACTCCTCGTTATAATCACGATCGATCGTTTACTTTTGCAGTGATGAGGGCTTTATCGAGCCTCCTCCTAAAAAGGCCAAGTCTGATGCCGTTTCTCCGGTCGTGGTGGCTTCCGAAGCTTCAGCTCCTAAGGCTGCCCCCATGGCTCAAGCATCGATTGCGTCTTCCCTTTCCAAAGGGAAGGATATTTCTCCAACTCGCTGCCATCTGCGGCTCCTTTTTCTGTAAGTCCTCTTCTGATCTTAATACAGATTTCTTGGAGCGTGCCTTGTTTAATTGTTTTTCTTTCTCTCTTAAGGACCTGCGTGGCGTTATCTCTTCTCTGGAGGTTTTCGCCTCTGATACGTCTCCGACGTATCGATAATTTCTTATGTTCTATGCCATATTATTGATGATACCTACATGTTTTATGCACACTTTATGTCATATTCGTGCATTTTCTGGAACTAACCTATTAACAAGATGCCGAAGTGCCGACTTGCTGTTTTCTGCTGTTTTTGGTTTCGGAAATCCTAGTAACGAAATATTCTCGGAATTGGACGAAACGAAGACCCGGGGGCCTATTTTGCCACGAACCTTCCGGAAGACCGAAGAGCATACGAAGTGGGGCCACGAGGTGGCCGGACCACATGGCGGCGTGGCCAAGGGGGCCCGCGCCGCCTCGTGGTGTGGGCCCCTCGTCGGCCCCCCGACTCGCCCTTCCGCCTACTTAAAGCCTCCGTCGCGAAACCCCCGAGGCGAAAAACCACGATACGGAAAACCTTACCGAGACGCCGCCGCCGCCGATCCCATCTCGGGGGATTCCGGAGATCTCCTCCGGCACCCTGCCGGAGAGGGGATTCATCTCCCGGAGGACTCTACACCGCCATGGTCGCCTCCGGAGTGATGAGTGAGTAGTTCACCCCTGGACTATGGGTCCATAGCAGTAGCTAGATGGTTGTCTTCTCCTCATTGTGCTTCATTGTTGGATCTTGTGAGCTGCCTAACATGATCAAGATCATCTATCTGTAATACTCTATGTTGTGTTTGTCGGGATCCGATGGATAGAGAATACCATGTTATTTTAATTATCAAGTTATTACATATGTGTTGTTTATGATCTTGCATGCTCTCCGTTACTAGTAGAGGCTCTGGCCAAGTTTTTGCTTTTAACTCCAAGAGGGAGTATTTATGCTCGATAGTGGGTTCATGCCTGCATTGACACCTGGACGATGACAGAAAGTTCTAAGGTTGTGCTGTGCTGTTGCCACTAGGGATAAAACATTGGCGCTATGTCCGAGGATGTAGTTGTCGATTACATTACGCACCATACTTAATGCAATTGTGCTTTGCAACTTAATACTGGAAGGGGTTCGGACGATAACCTGAAGGTGGACTTTTTAGGCATAGATGCAGTTGGATGGCGGTCTATGTACTTTGTCGTAATGCCCAATTAAATCTCACTATACTTATCATGTCATGTATGTGCATTGTTATGCCCTCTCTATTTGTCAATTGCCCGACTGTAATTTGTTCACCCAACATGCTTTTATCTTATGGGAGAGACACCTCTAGTGAACTGTGGACCCCGGTCCATTCTTTAATACTGAAATACAAATCTGCTTGCAATACTTGTTTTACTGTTTTCTCTGCAAACAATCATCTTCCACACAACACGGTTAATCCTTTGTTACAGCAAGCCGGTGAGATTGACAACCTCACTGTTTCGTTGGGGCAAAGTACTTTGGTTGTGTTGTGCAGGTTCCACGTTGGCGCCGGAATCTGTGGTGTTGCGCCGCACTACATCCCGCCGCCATCAACCTTCAACGTGCTTCTTGACTCCTACTGGTTCGATTAAACCTTGGTTTCTTACTGAGGGAAACTTGCCGCTGTGCGCATCACACCTTCCTCTTGGGGTTCCCAACGGACGTGTCAACTACACGCATCAAGCAAATTTCCGGCGCCGTTGTCGGGGAGATCAAGACACGCTGCAAGGGGAGTCTCCACTTCCCAACCTCTTTACTTTGTTTTTGTCTTGCTTTATTTTATTTACTACTTTGTTTGCTGCACTTATATCAAAACACAAAAAAATTAGTTGCTAGTTTTACTTTATTTACTTGTCTTGTTTGCTATATCAAAAACACAAAAAAATTAGTTTACTTGCATTTACTTTATCTAGTTTGTTTTATTTACTACTGCTAAAATGGCCAACCCTGAAAATACTAAGTTGTGTGACTTCACTAACACAAATAATAATGATTTCCTATGCACACCTATTGCTCCACCTGCTACTACAGCGGAATTCTTTGAAATTAAACCTGCTTTACTAAATCTTGTCATGAGAGAGCAATTTTCTGGTGTTAGTTCTGATGATGTTGCTGCCCATCTCAATAATTTTGTTGAACTATGTGAAATGCAAAAATATAAAGATGTAGATGGTGAAATTATAAAATTAAAATTGTTCCCTTTCTCATTAAGAGGAAGAGCTAAAGATTGGTTGCTATCTCTGGCTAAGAATAGTATTGATTCATGGACTAAATGCAAGGATGCTTTTATTGGTAGATATTATCCCCCTGCTAAAATTATATCTTTGAGGAGTAGCATAATGAATTTTAAACAATTGGATAATGAACATGTTGCTCAAGCTTGGGAAAGAATGAAATCTCCGGTTAAAAATTGCCCAACCCATGGATCGACTACTTGGATGATCATCCAAACCTTCTATGCAGGACTAAATTTTTCTTCGCGGAATTTATTGGATTCAGCTGCTGGAGGTACCTTTATGTCCATCACTCTTGGTGAAGCAACAAAGCTTCTTGATAATATGATGGTTAATTACTCTGAATGGCACACTGGAAAGAGCTCCACAAGGTAAGAAGGTAAATTCTGTTGAAGAATCCTCTTCCTTGAATGATAAGGTTGATGCTATTATGTCTATGCTTGCGAATGATAGGACTAATGTTGATCCTAATAATGTTCCATTAGCTTCATTGGTTGCTCAAGAAGAACATGTTGATGTAAACTTCATTAAAAATAATAATTTCAACAACAATGCTTATCGGAACAACTCTAGTAATAACTATAGGCCATATCCTTATAATAATGGTAACGGTTATGCTAATTCTTATGGGAATTCTTACAACAATAATAGGAATACACCCCCTGGACTTGAGGCCATGCTTAAAGAATTTATTAGTACACAAACTGTTTTTAACAAATCTGTTGAGGAAAAGCTCAATAAAATTGATATTCTTGTTTCTAGAGTTGATAGTCTTGCCTCTGATGTTGATCTTTTGAAATTGAAAGTTATGCCTAATAGGGATATTGAAAATAAAATTGTTACTACAGCAAATGCCATCCAAGTTAGAATTAATGAGAATATAAGATTAATGGCTGAATCTGCGTGCTAGGTGGGATAGAGAAGAAAATGAAAAACTAGCTAAAGAGGAAAATGTAGCTAAAGTTTGGACTATTACCACCACTAGCAATGCTAATTCTTCACATGTTGCTGCACCTCCTACTATCAATGGTAAAATAATTGGTGTTGGCAATGCTTCTACTCCTAGTGCAAAGCGCGCAAAATTACCCGAAACTGCTAAAGCTGTGAAAGCTGCTTGTGATAAAACTGCTGAAATTTTTTCCAACCTTGGGGATGATAATCCCATTGCTTTAGATTGTAATGATTTAGATTTTGATGATTGCCACATCTCTGAAGTTATAAAGTTCTTGCAAAAACTTGCTAAAAGTCCCAATGCTAGCGCTATAAACTTGGCTTTCACAAAACATATTACAAATGCTCTCATAAAAGCTAGAGAAGAGAAACTAAAACTTGAAACTTCTATTCCTAGAAAGCTAGAGGATGGTTGGGAGCCCATCATTAAAATGAGAGTCAAAGATTTTGATTGTAATGCTTTATGTGATGTTGGTGCAAGTATTTCTGTTATGCCTAAAAAAGTCTATGATATGCTTGACTTGCCACCATTGAAAAACTGTTATCTGGATGTTAATCTCGCTGATAATGCTAAAAAGAAACCTTTGGGGAAGGTTGATAATGTTCATATTATGGTTAACAATAACCTTGTCCCCGTTGATTTTGTTGTCTTGGATATTGAATGCAATGCATCTTGCCCCATTATATTGGGAAGACCTTTTCTTCGAACCGTTGGTGCCACTATTGATATGAAGGAAGGTAATATTAAATATCAATTTTCTCTCAAGAAAGGTATGGAACACTTCCCTAGAAAGAGAATGAAGTTACCTTATGATTCTATTATTAGAACAAATTATGATGTTGATGCTTCGTCTCTCGATGTCACTTGAGATACACTTTCTGTGCCTAGCTGAAAGGCGTTAAAGAAAAGCGCTTATGGGAGACAACCCATGTTTTTACTCCAGTATTTTTGTTTTATATTTGTGTCTTGGAAGTTGTTTACTACTGTAGAAACCTCTCCTTATCTTAGTTTTGAGTTTTGTTGTGCCAAGTAAAGTCTTTGATAGTAAAGTAAGTACTAGATTTGGATTACTGCGCAGTTCCAGATTTCTTTGCTGTCACGAATCTGGGTCTACCTCCCTGTAGGTAGCTCAGAAAATTAAGCCAATTTACGTGCATGATCCTCAGATATGTACGCAACTTTCATTCAATTTGGGCATTTTCATTTGAGCAAGTCTGGTGGCCTAATAAAATCCATCTTTACGGACTGTTCTGTTTTGACAGATTCTGCCTTTTATTTCGCATTGCCTCTTTTGCTATGTTGGATGAATTTCTTTGATCCATTAATGTCCAGTAGCTTTATGCAATGTCCAGAAGTGTTAAGAATGATTGTGTCACCTCTGAACATGTGAATTTTTATTATGCACTAACCCTCTAATGAGTTGTTTCGAGTTTGGTGTGGAGGAAGTTTTCAAGGATCAAGAGAGGAGTATGATGCAATATGATCAAGGAGAGTGAAAGCTCTAAGCTTGGGGATGCCCCGGTGGTTCACCCTGCATATTTTAAGAAGACTCAAGCGTCTAAGCTTGGGGATGCCCAAGGCATCCCCTTCTTCATCGACAACATTATCAGAGTTCCTCCCCTGAAACTATATTTTTATTCCGTCACATCTTATGCACTTTGCTTGGAGCGTCGGTTTGTTTTTGTTTTTTGTTTTGTTTGAATAAAATGGATCCTAGCATTCACTTTATGGGAGAGAGACACGCTCCGCTGTAGCATATGGACAAGTATGTCCTTAGGCTCTACTCATAGTATTCATGGCGAAGTTTCTTCTTCGTTAAATTGTTATATGATTGGAATTGGAAAATGCTACATGTAGTAATTCTAAAATGTCTTGGATAATTTGATACTTGGCAATTGTTGTGCTCATGTTTAAGCTCTTGCATCATATACTTTGCACCCATTAATGAAGAAATACTTAGAGCTTGCTAATTTGGTTTGCATATTTGGTTTCTCTAGAGTCTAGATAACATCTAGTATTGAGTTTTGAACAACAAGGAAGACGGTATGGAGTCTTATAATGTTTACAATATGTCTTTTATGTGAGTTTTTGCTGTACCGTTCATCCTTGTGTTTGTTTCAAATAACCTTGCTAGCCTAAACCTTGTATCGAGAGGGAATACTTCTCATGCATCCAAAATCCTTGAGCCAACCACTATGTCATTTATGTCCACCATACCTACCTACTACATGGTATTTATCCGCCATTCCAAAGTAAATTGCTTGAGTGCTACCTTTAAAATTCCATCATTCACCTTTGCAATATATAGCTCATGGGACAAATAGCTTAAAAACTATTGTGGTATTGAATATGTACTTATGCACTTTATCTCTTATTAAGTTGCTTGTTGTGCGATAACCATGTTTCAGGGGACGCCATCAACTATTCTTTGTTGAATATCATGTGAGTTGCTATGCATGTCCGTCTTGTCCGAAGTAAGAGAGATCTACCACCTTAATGGTTGGAGCATGCATATTGTTAGAGAAGAACATTGGGCCGCTAACTAAAGCCATGAATCATGGTGGAAGTTTCAGTTTTGGACATATATCCTCAATCTCATATGAGAATAATAATTGTTGCCACATGCTTATGCATTTAAGAGGAGTCCATTATCTGTTGTCCATGTTGTCCCGGTATGGATGTCTAAGTTGAGAATAATCAAAAGCGAGAAATCCAAAATGCGAGCTTTCTCCTTAGACCATTGTACAGGGCGGCATGGAGGTACCCCATTGTGACACTTGGTTAAAACATGTGCATTGCAAAGATCCGGTAGTCCAAGCTAATTAGGACAAGGTGCGGGCACTATTAGTATACTATGCATGAGGCTTGCAACTTGTAAGATATAATTTTCATAACTCATATGCTTCATTACTACCGTTGACAAAATTGTTTCATCTTTTCAAAATAAAAGCTCTAGCACAAATATAGCAATCGATGCTTTCCTCTTTGAAGGACCATTCTCTTTTACTTTTATGTTGAGTCAGTTCACCTATCTCTCTCCACCTCAAGAAGCAAACACTTGTGTGAACTGTGCATTGATTCCTACATACTTGCATATTGTACTTGTTATATTACTCTATGTTGACAATTATCCATGAGATATACATGTTATAAGTTGAAAGCAACCGCTGAAACTTAATCTTCCTTTGTGTTGCTTCAATGCCTTTACTTTGATTTATTGCTTTATGAGTTAACTCTTATGCAAGACTTATTAATACTTGTCTTGAAGTACTATTCATGAAAAGTCTTTGCTTTATGATTCACTTGTTTACTCATGACATTACCATTGTTTTGATCGCTGCATCCACTACATATGTTTACAAATAGTATGATCAAAGTTATGATGGCATATCACTTGAGAAATTATCTTTGTTATCGTTTTACCCGCTCGGGACGAGCGAGAACTAAGCTTGGGGATGCTTGATACGTCTCCGACGTATCGATAATTTCTTATGTTCTATGCCATATTATTGATGATACCTACATGTTTTATGCACACTTTATGTCATATTCGTGCATTTTACGGAACTAACCTATTAACAAGATGCCAAAGTGCCGATTCTCGTTTTCTCGCTGTTTTTGGTTTCAGAAATCCTAGTAACGAAATATTCTCGGAATTGGACGAAACGAAGACCCGGGGGCCTATTTTGCCACGAACCTTCCGGAAGACCGAAGAGCATACGAAGTGGGGCCACGAGGTGGCCAGACCACATGGCGGCGCGGCCAAGGGGGCCCGCGCCGCCCGTGGTGTGGGCCCCTCGTCGGCCCCCGACTCTGCCCTTCCGCCTACTTAAAGCCTCCGTCGCGAAACCCCCGAGGCGAAAAACCACGATACGGAAAACCTTGCGAGACGCCGCCGCCGCCGATCCCATCTCGGGGGATTCTGGAGATCTCCTCCGGCACCCTGCCGGAGAGAGGATTCATCTCCCGGAGGACTCTACACCGCCATGGTCGCCTCCGGAGTGATGAGTGAGTAGTTCACCTCTGGACTATGGGTCCATAGCAGTAGCTAGATGGTTGTCTTCTCCTCATTGTGCTTCATTGTTGGATCTTGTGAGCTGCCTAACATGATCAAGATCATCTATCCGTAATACTCTATGTTGTGTTTGTCGGGATCCGATGGATAGAGAATACCATGTTATGTTAATTATCAAGTTATTACATATGTGTTGTTTATGATCTTGCATGCTCTTCGTTACTAGTAGAGGCTCGGCCAAGTTTTTGCTTTTAACTCCAAGAGGGAGTATTTATGCTCGATAGTGGGTTCATGCATTGACACCAGGACGAGTGACGGAAAGTTCTAAGGTTGTGTTGTGTTGTTGCCACTAGGGATAAAACATTGGCGCTATGTCCGAGGATGTAGTTGTCGATTACATTACGCACCATACTTAATGCAATTGTATGTTGCTTTGCAACTTAATGCTGGAAGGGGTTCGGACGATAACTTTGAAGGTGGTCTTTTTAGGCATAGATGCGGTTGGATGGCGGTCTATGTACTTTGTCGTAATGCCCAATTAAATCTCACTATACTTATCATGTCATGTATGTGCATTGTTATGCCCTCTCTATTTTTCAATTGCCCGACTGTAATTTGTTCACCCAACATGCTTTTATCTTATGGGAGAGACACCTCTAGTGAGCTGTGGACCCCGGTCCATTCTTTAATACTGAAATACAAATCTGCTGCAATACTTGTTTCACTGTTTTCTCTGCAAACAATCATCTTCCACACAACACGGTTAATCCTTTGTTACAGCAAGCCGGTGAGATTGACAACCTCACTGTTTCGTTGGGGCAAAGTACTTTGGTTGTGTTGTGCGAGGTTCCACGTTGGCGCCGGAATCTCCGGTGTTGCGCCGCACTACATCCCACCGCCATCAACCTTCAACGTGCTTCTTGACTCCCTGCGGTTCGATTAAACCTTGGTTTCTTGCGAGGGAAACTTGCCGGCTGTGCGCATCACACCTTCCTCTTGGGGTTCCCAACGGACGTGTCAACTACACGCATCA
>NC_061512.1:1696220-1717827 GCF_022539505.1 Lolium rigidum | reverse complement strand
TGTGGACCCCGGTCCAATTCTCTATACCTGAAATACAATCAACTGCACAATCTGTTCTACTTGTTTTCTCGCAAACAATCATCATCCACACTATACATCTAATCCTTTGTTACAAGCAAGCCGGTGAGATTGACAACCTCACTGTTTCGTTGGGGCAAAGTACTTTGGTTGTGTTGTGCAGGTTCCACGTTGGCGCCGGAATCTCCGGTGTTGCGCCGCACTACATCCCGCCGCCATCAACCTTCAACGTGCTTCTTGACTCCCTACTGGTTCGATTAAACCTTGGTTTCTTACCGAGGGAAACTTGCCGCCGTGCGCATCACACCTTCCTCTTGGGGTTCCCAACGGACGTGTCAACTACACGCATCAAGCAAATTTACGGCGCCGTTGCCGGGGAGATCAAGACACGCCTGCAAGGGGAGTCTCCACTTCCCAATCTCTTTACTTTGTTTTTGTCTTGCTTTATTTTATTTACTACTTTGTTTGCTGCACTAAATCAAAATACAAAAAAAATTAGTTGCTAGTTTTACTTTATTTTCTATCTTGTTTGCTATATCAAAAACACAAAAAAAAAAAAATTAGTTACTTGCATTTACTTTATCTAGTTTGCTTTATTTACTGATGCTAAAATGGCCACCCCTGAAAATACTAAGTTGTGTGACTTCACAATCATAAATAATAATGATTTCTTATGCACACCTATTGCTCCACCTGCTACTACAGCAGAATTCTTTGAAATTAAACCTGCTTTACTGAATCTTGTTATGAGAGAGCAATTTTCTGGTGTTAGTTCTGATGATCTTGCTGCCCATCTCAATAATTTTGTTGAATTGTGTGAAATGCAAAAATATAAAGATGTAGATGGTGACATTATAAAATTAAAATTGTTCCCTTTCTCATTAAGAGGAAGAGCTAAAGATTGGTTGCTATCTCTGCCTAAGAATAGTATTGATTCCTGGACTAAATGCAAGGATGCTTTTATTGGCAGATATTATCCCCCTGCTAAAATTATATCTTTGAGGAGTAGCATAATGAATTTTAAACAATTAGATACTGAACATGTTGCTCAAGCTTGGGAAAGAATGAAATCTTTGGTTAAAAATTGCCCAACCCATGGATCGACTACTTGGATGATCATCCAAACCTTTTATGCGGGACTCGAATTTTTCTTCGCGGAACCTATTGGATTCAGCTGCTGGAGGTACCTTTATGTCCATCACTCTTGGTGAAGCAACAAAGCTTCTTGATAATATGATGATCAACTACTCTGAATGGCACACGGAAAGAGCTCCACAAGGTAAGAAGGTAAATTTTGTTGAAGAAACCTCTTCCTTGAGTGATAAGATTGATGCTATTATGTCTATGCTTGTGAATGATAGGACAAAAGTTGATCCTAATAATGTTCCGTTAGCTTCATTGGTTGCACAAGAAGAACATGTTGATGTAAACTTCATTAAAAATAATAATTTCAACAACAATACTTACCGGAACAATTCTAGTAACAACTATAGGCCATATCCTTATAATAATGGTAACGGTTATGCTAATTCTTATGGGAATTCTTACAATAATAATAGGAACACACCCCCTGGACTTGAAGCTATGCTTAAAGAATTTATTAGTACACAAACTGCCTTTAACAAATCTGTTGAGGAAAAACTCAATAAAATTGATATTCTCGCTTCTAAGGTTGATAGTCTTGCCTCTGATGTTGATCTTTTGAAATCGAAAGTTATGCCTAATAGGGATATTGAAAATAAAATTGTTACTACAGCAAATGCCATCAAAGTTAGAATTAATGAGAATATAAGGTTAATGGCTGAATTGCGTGCTAGGTGGGATAGAGAAGAAAATGAAAAACTAGCTAAAGAGAAAAATGTAGCTAAGGTTTGGACTATCACCACCACTAGTAATACTAATGCTACACATGTTGCTGCACCTCCTACTAATAATAACAAAAAAATTGGTGTTAGCAATGTTTCCACTTCTAATGCAAAGCGCGAGAAACTGCCTGAAACTGCTAAAACTGCTGAAATTGCTTGTGATAAAACTGCTGAAATTTTTTCCAACCTTGGGGATGATGATCCCATTGCTGTAGCTCATAATGACTTAGATTTTGATGATTGCCACATCTCTGAAGTTATAAAGTTCTTACAAAAACTTGCTAAGAGTCCCAACGCTAGTGCTATAAATTTGGCTTTCACGCAACATATTACAAATGCTCTCATAAAAGCTAGAGAAGAGAAACTAGAGCGCGAAGCCCCTATTCCTAGAAAGCTAGAGGATGGTTGGGAGCCCGTCATTAAGATGAAGGTCAACGATTTTGATTGTAATGCTTTATGTGATCTTGGTGCAAGTATTTCCGTTATGCCTAAGAAAATTTATAATATGCTTGACTTGCCACCGCTGAAAAATTGTTATTTGGATGTTAATCTTGCTGATCATTCTACAAAGAAACCTTTCGGGAAAGTTGATAATGTTCGCATTACCGTTAACAATAACCTTGTCCCCGTTGATTTTGTTGTCTTGGATATTGAATGCAATGCATCTTGCCCCATTATATTGGGAAGACCTTTTCTTCGAACCGTTGGTGCTACTATTGATATGAAGGAAGGTAATATTAAATATCAATTTCCTCTCAAGAAAGGTATGGAACACTTCCCTAGAAAGAGAATGAAGTTACCTTATGATTCTATTATTAGAAAAAATTATGATGTTGATACTTCGTCTCTTGATAATACTTGATACACACTTTCTGCGCCTAGCTGAAAGGCGTTAAAGAAAAGCGCTTATGGGAGACAACCCATGGTTTTTACACTACTAGGGAAAGGCTTACCGCCGGCGTCCTGTAATGGCTTACCGCCGGCGCCTTCGCATTCGCCGGCGATCACCTCGCCGGTGGTAATGCCTCATCGCCGGCGCCTTCCAATTCGCCGGTGGTAAGTCGCCGTTACCGCCGGCGTTTTGCCCAATTCGCCGGGGGTAAGCGTTTCCGCCGGCGCCTTTCCATCTCGCCGGGGCTTGGATGTTACCGCCGGCGCTCCCCATTTCGCCAGCGATAATACTAACAGGAGCATCAGGTCCTTACCGCCGGCGCTTCCCATTTCGCCTGCGGTAATATTAATAGGACCATCAGGTCGTTACCGCCGGCGCCTTCCCATTTCGCCAGCAGTAATATGAACAGGAGCAAAAAAATAAAACTCGAATTAGACAATATGTACACCAGAATTCATAGCATATACACAGAATATATATACAGGCAAGTACAAGAATGACAGCAAGATATACATCATTAGCAAGATACACATCATTGGCAATACACATCATTAGAAAGTCCCGAAATGTCGATAACATGCATGCATCAATAACACAAGTGTCGACCATATGGTTCAACCATCACGACTCGAAGTAGCACATGTTACAGAAATACATATAAGTCCAGTCGACGACCTAGCTAAACAACAATGACATAGTAAACTAGAGAGGCGGTAGCGGCAAGCATCATCACGATGAAAGGGGTCCTCCACATCTCCCTCCTCTGTCCCGCTCGAAAGTTGGCGTATCGAGTTTCCGCCTCCTCCAAAGTGGTGTACCCCTTGTAGCCGTTGCCGCTGAAACGGTGGACCTGCCTCCTACGGTCTTCCCGGTCCTCGTAGACTCCAGGAACCCTGCCGTGGTAGACGACATAGTACGTCATCTATGCAAACACATAAAAAAGAAATGAAAGTTGTTAGTACATTAGTAGAGAGAGATATAACATAGAGTAGTGCAAAGAAAAAGCATGAAAATTACTTAAGTAATTTTATGACTAACATTTGCGGCTTCGGCTTCGGCGGGAAGGGACGGATGCCCTCAAGCGTGTTGAATGTTCTGTCGTCATATCCATCTTCTAATCGGCCTTCTATCTCGGCCTTAGAAAGTGCGGGACCATAGTGGAACAAGCCACCATTACCGCAAGACATCACTCCGAGTATTGTGCAAATGGTCCGCTGGATGGCACGGAACTCGGCTCTCACGTTTTCATCGGTGGTGTCCGCCATGTTCACGAACATCCGCCGAAGACCGGATGGCAACAAGAGATCGTTCGAGACCTTACAATCGACCTCATCGCGTAGGATGGCAAACCAGAGCCTCCATCCCATTGTCATGCGCCGATTGCTTGAGGCGGGGAACTTGGTTATGTGGTTGCACACATAGCAACCTTTCACTTTCTTCTCATGCCTGATTTTGTCGATGCCAACCTCGGCTATGAAGCCGCTGAGGGCTTTATCAAGTGTAGACTTAAGGTCGGTGAAGTCCTTGTCCGGATCAAGCCCGAGTCGAGGTAAGCGACATGTGAATGATACGGGTGAAAGAGGAGGAGGGTGCGGTACTTGAATCTGCGCAAAATGGAAATAAACCATCATACTCGATCGACTATGAAGGAAATTCATGAAAGAATGTAATAGAGGGTACTCTAGTAACCAAATACTTACTCGCGGAAATATGGTATGGCAAAGCATTTCTTATCCTTGTTTAACACCAAGAAATCCCTGATGTACTTCGCCGAAACGCTTGTTCGTTACGGGACGACGATTGGAGTCATGTAGAAGGGGTCCATGATAGCGATGTCCGCTGTGTTCTCCATGGCGATATCGTGCGCCATGCTGAGCGATAGGAGGCGGACCAAGTTTCGGTCGAGCTGTTGCATGTTCAATAGCCTCGAAGATGTCTTCATATCGAATGAACATCAAGTCCGCGAGGTATGTGGTGACAAAGCCAAAGCCATCGGGCACCTTGGCCGTCAAAACCGGGTACGAGGGATTTCTATCTCGAAGAAGTAGTTCCTCCTTCATTAGAACAGACATCATGCAAGCTCCTCATATCGGGCGTCACCTGCTGGACAATGTGTGCCGGCAGCATAGGCTGGCCTAGGTGATGCATCTTCCTCCACGGGGTCGGCAACTTGTCATTAACCACTTTCTTGCTTGCGGCAACATCTCCGGACTTCTTCCGCTTCCTGGCCTTCTTCTTACTGCAACTGGGAGTGGCGTTTTGTTTCATACCCTCCGTGGTCGCACCAAGGAGTGTCCTCGGGGTAAGCCCAACTCGGGGTGGAGCGGTGAAGGCGGTAGGGTCTTCCTGCTCGGGAGTTTCTTGTGAAAGGAACAACTTCTTCTTTAGCGTACGATCGGCGGGTGGCTTGTAAGGAGAAACCCCGTCGCCCTCCATCTCGGCGATGAACGTATCGATTGGAGCTTGATCGATGTCCAACGCGTTGCCGTGCTGACTCTCGGGCTGATCTGTCGGGCTGGCTATCGGGCCCAAAAGGACCACCAGCCGGTGGAGGACTCGGGGCAGCCGTCGCATCCCGAGGAGTGACCATGCCATAGCTTGCCTCCGAACCTGAGGCGGCGGTGTTCAGCCGAATTAGGGCTTTCGGCCATAGAAGGATGTGATTCTTGAGGTCCCCGAGAGTGAGCGGGGTTTCCATTTCCGGGGGTTGATAAGGAGGATGGAGGTCTTGGCATCCCGGTAACGACCGGTTCACGCGAACCCGGCTCAAGCTATCATCCATCCTGACGCAGTGAAAAATCCGCTGTGTTGGCAGGATGACACTGCCGCTCGCTACAGCCTTCAACTTGTTGTCCACATTCAGTAGCAAGGTGCAAGGAGTCGCGTTCTCCTGTGAAAACATGTGTAGGTCAGAGAGGGGCGACGACAAAGTAACTAATTTGTAGAGCTTGAGAGACTAAATTAATTACCGTGAGGGCGTCGAGCTCGGCTCGCGTTGAAGGACCGAGGCCAGGCGTGCAGGTGACTGAGGGGCTAGTACTGTGGCCCCCCGCCAGGTCCGACGAATGCTCTCTAGCGCCCACATTGCCGGCGGGTGGAGTCACCAAGTTGGGTGTGCATTGAGCGTGTCTAGTTGGAGGCCGGTTGTCCGAGTTGCTTGGCGCCTAGGCCGATAACCGGCATCGGTCCCTTTTGGCCGCCGGCGAAGTAATTCTTCATCGACAACACAAGATCGGGGATGATTTCATTGACCCCGGTGGCCACCGCGTCATCGACCTTGCTAGCAACCTCGGCACCGACGCGTTGCTCGAACCTCGGCACTCGACTCGTTGCTCGAACCTCGGACCGACGCGTTGCTCCATGGTTGTTTCCAAGTCGGCCACCTTTTTCAGCAGAGCCTCGTGCTCCCGGTCCTTCTGCACCTGCCGCGACTCCTTAGTGCTTGCGGGCACGTCCAAGCCATAGTCGGCAAGCTTGCGACCTCCTCCGGCGCCGGGGACACGGTGGGGCTTGTCCAAAAGCGGCCGCGCCTTCACGGTGTTCGGACCCACGATAAAGGCGTGTCCCACGGGACTTTGCCCGTCGACGTCCGGGACGAGGAGCCGGCTGATTCGGCGGCTGCTTGTTCCGCCAACCGCCGAAGTAACATGAACAATTTTAGAATGTAATGGACTTGATGAGCGAGTATCAAATTAATAAGCCGGTAAATTGCTTACCACTCGCTTTCTCTAGTGCCATCACCTTCGCGTCGGCGACCAACTCAACTCCCACCACCACATCAGGTTTCGTGACACGTTTCCCAGCCAATTCTCGATGGTATCGGGACCTGAGATATGCCCCGAAGAGTGGGTCTTTGTACTTGGCAAAAGGGGCTCGAGGCCAGCATTTATGTAGGCCTGGTCCTCCTTGTCCCATACCGGCTGCTTGCCTTCGAAGCCACGGCAACCGAGATTGTGGTGACCGATGTTCTTATCCGCCAGCTCCTTCCCCCAGGTCGATTGTCTTTTGGTGTACTCGAGCTCCTCGTTTTCCAAGAATTTATTATACTCGCTCCGGCGTCATCCGCGGGAAGTGGCGCTGGATCTCTTCCCAAGTCTCATTGTCACCAAGCATCCCCCTCAGCATGGTTTTATAACCGCTGAGGTTCTTGGAAGAACTTAGAGAGGGCTCGTCCGTTCACGATGTTATCCTTGGTATCCTCGTTCTCGTATTCCACAGGGAACTCATACCGTGCGTGCAGCCGCGCAAGGAGTTGGGCCTGCAGATGCTTGCTTCTTCTTGGTTCGGAGTTTCGTCTCGTTGACGTCGACGACGTCCCGAAGGATTGCTCCCGGTTGGAGGCCGTACCCCTTCGCCACGTGCTTGGGCTCGAGTAGGAATCCCGGTCTTGGCGTCCACCGCGGTGATTATGTCACGAGTGGTGCCGACCCTGTTTGGGCGCCGCTGCTTCCGTTTCCTCTTGGCCTCGGTAGTAGTATCCGAGCTACCCCCGGCAACGCCCCTGTCGGTGGTCTCGTCGGCAGCCCCCCTCTCATCCTCACCATCGTTGTCCATCTCATCATCCCCCTCCTCCGAGGACTCGTCATCGCTGCCCGGAAGGTCCTCCAGCTGATCCGAGACCATGAGCCCGTAGTGCTCATCCAACTTCCGCCGAGAAGACCCGTCAACGTCTTCGTTGGGGTCTACAGAAGACGACATCGCTAGCTAGAGAACAATAGCATCAAAAGTATAGTAAGTACTACTGTAAGTGTTTGAGCCAGAGTAAGTACTATTTGTTCATATGCAATGAAACTGAATGAACCATAATGAATGAGCTTATGCAAGTACCATCACAACATATGCAAACACACAACACACCAAAGAACCTAGCTATACTAAATTCATTAGTGCACTGCCAATCTAGAAGCAAGACAATGCCATGCGAAAATTCGGCATGACCTTTGCTAAAAATGGTCATGCCGGAGTGCCCGAAATTCGCCGGAACGGAAGTTAATCGACATTCCGGCGAAACATGGACACTCAATGTGTACCTGCAGAGAGATTTCACACAACTTTTCCAAACACATGCTCAGGTCTACCACCACCACATCAGGCTCAGGTCTACCACCATCAAAAGGAAATGACAGAGTAAACAAAATGGCCTCTGACAGTACTTAGTGATTTCAACAGTCAAAATTTCAAAATGTAAGGTAGTTCCAGGGAACAAAGGCACTTAACAGCAAATGAGATGATTAACAGTATATATAAATAGTATACACCAATAAAATCCTTTCCAGATTATCTCTAATTATCTCTTACCTATGTGACCAGGGCTTCCAAAATAGGGGAGTAGCAATTTTTTTCTTTACAGAAAATGGAAACTTCCATTTATAGTTGTTCAAGACAATAAGAAATAACACTATTTGATTCTTCAACAAATCAGGGTGCATGCATCACACAGATTTTCCATACTAGCATCCGATAGCCACTCTCGCGGGGAGTAAAGACAAATGCAACAAGTATTGTTCAAGTGCTAATATTCCTGTTGCAAACAATAAACATATTGGCAGATTACATGCATATGAATTCTACATTCTATGTTATATGCTGCTACACTAAAACTTCTGTCATATGCTATGGAGCCACAAACAGGGATGGAAATGGAAAACCTTGGACAACAGCAAGCATTCAGTTCCAAGAAGCGGAATGAGCGATGGCATGGTAAAGAATAATGTACAGAAAGCAGGAGAAATACATATCTATGCTTAGACTCACACTGGCAGAATTACCACACGCCAAATTTCAGTTTACTTGTTCCAATCATTGACCTATAAATTATTACTCCATACTAACTTAATATTCTTTTGAGGTGTAACTAATGTCTGATACTTCAGCTAATCTCTACCTACTTGAATGTGCACCTAAATTTCAATATTAACAACGAGCAACTATAATAAACATGTGCATGATTCTCTGCTAATCTTTGAACCTTGTTTGTTTCAGCACCTAACGGTCAAAGTGGTGGAACAAAATCACAGCTGCTCCTAATGCAAACATGAAATGAACAAAAATGTACTAACAAGAACCAGAAGGCATATAGGTGGCTTTACCATCTAGTCCCATGCAACAGATTGCCACATTTTAGCACAGAATTTCAACTTAACATCTCCAGGGAGAGGAATATATGCATCCCAGTATAGCTAGAACATTTTCAAGTCCACTGATCAAAGCTTACTCTTTTTTTGTGTGAAGTAAAGCTTACTCGGTTCTATATATTTATTAAGATCGAAACAGGGTCCAATGTGCAAACACTATGTAAATGCAGCAGCACCATTCACAGGCATCATCAAACTGTGGGAGAGGATTGCCCAAATTAAGCATGAACTCACGCGGAGGAAAGGGGGGAGGTGACTCACATGGGAGATTAGGAGCTTCTCGGCGGTCTTGCGGACCTTGGCCTGAGCGGCGTCGCGGTGGCGGCGGCGGGCCAAGGTGCTCAGGTGGACGCGGTTCTCGTCGAGGTTGCGCAGGCCCGCGTCGGTGTCGATCGCCACCACGGGGAAGTTGAGCCGCGCGAGGGGAGGGGCGGATCGACGACGGCAGCGATGGAGGCTCGACGACGGCAGGGGAGGGACGGCAGCAGCGTGGAGGACGACGGCAGGGGAGGGACGGCAGCAGGGAGGCCGACGACGGCGGATCGACGGTGCAGGGGAGGGACGACAGCAGGGAGGAGGCGGCGGTGGGGGGTTTGGGGGAGGCAGTCGCAGCCGCAGGGGAGGGAGGAGGAGGGGCGGCTAGTGTTTGCACGGCGGCGCGATGGCACGGCGGCGGGGGAGGGAGGAGGAGGGCACGGGAGGGCTCCGTCGGCGGGGGAAGTGAGCGGGGAACGACGGCGATTTGGGATTTGGGATTTGGGATTTGGGGAAAATGGCTAAGTCATGAAGGAGGTATCCCCGGCGATTTTCGGGAAACGCCGGCGGTAAGTTTTCGGTCAATGACAGGTGGGACCCATGGGCTTACCGCCGGCGGAAATGATGTATTCGCCGGGGGTAATGACATGTAGTATTTCTTTTCCAAACCCTGTCATTTAACAAACCTGACTACTTACCAGAGTGGTTTCGTTCCTTCCCCCCACCCAGCACATCTGCAGTTCGAATCCCCACAGGTGCGAATAAACCACCCTTTTTGAAATTAACGGCGGCAGGGGATTTGGAGGACGCACCATTTTTTCTTTCTTTTCTTAAGACCTTTTTTTATTGTTTCTAGTTACTTAGATAAATTGTAAAGTCCTTTGGCAACATCCGATAAAATAAACCAATAAAGGATAAATTGCAAGACATAAATTTATGATTTTAATTCTTGAATGGCTTCAAAGTCCTTTCGGCGATATCCGATGAAAAACCAAGACATAAATTTAGGATACACTTGAGAAGGACAAATGGTTGTTCGAGAGATAATTATTATAAATACACAAATGACTTCAAAGTCCCTTCCGCTTGGTCCTTGTGACCCCATCGGTATCGTCGCGACTCCTTGTGTACGGAGGAACACTTGACCTAGGTAGCGTCGTCCTTCTTCTTCTTAGTGTGTAGGTTCTATCGTCTTCATCGGGTTCTTCCATCATTGGGTCTCCGACGAGGCCGTCGAAGTCTTGCTCGTCGGCAACTCCATCCATTCCGACGAGGGCCCTTTTTCCTCTCCTTACGACAACACGGCTGGGCCTTGATGGGTCAGTTATGAAGAAGCATTGCTCGACGTGCTTAGGCAATACCCAAGGCTCATTTTGCGCGGTGGGGTTCTTGGTCTTGGATTTGGGGGCGGTCGCATGGTGGTGACATACGCATCTTCTTTTGTGACGTCCGTAGCCCATCCGACACGAAACATCGGTAGCTTCTCCCCGACGTAGTCGAGCTCCCGATTTCCTCGATCCTTCCGTAGTACCTTTTCTTCTCTTCACCCGTGTACGATTCCATCGTCACGCCCGAGTTCTGATAGTCGCTTTTTTTGTCTCTCTCCTCTGTGGAGAATGTGTAACCGTTGATGTCATATTTCTGATAAGTCATGAGGTTGGGGGCGGGCCCATAAGACAAGGCCAATATCATTTTGTCTACGTCGCTTGCCATTGGTGGGGGATTGGCATCAATCGGTCTTTGAACCAGCTCGCGAAAGAGGAGTTGTGCGCTCTAAATACCTCTTGTTCCGTCATCGGCTTGTCAGCCCTGCTCTTGATCATGTTTATGTGCTGATCCACCCAAGGCTCTACCTCGTTCATGTGCTGTAGTGCTACTAAGTGGGCCCTGTTAAAGTCTGTTCTCCTATCATCTTCATCGGCGTCGAGTTCCCTCCTGCCAGCGTTGTGGCCTACTCCCTCGAATCTGCCGAGGTGCTTGTTGGCGGGCAATCCAACCGGACGTGGGTCGTCCTCGTTTAAATAATTCTTGCGGAAAGAGATGCACTCCTCGGTGAGAAAGCCCTGGACGATGCTTCCATCCGGATGTGCCCTGTTACGAACGTATCCTTTGATGAAGCCGTTCATTCTTTCTAACGCCATCATGTTGTGAAGGAACGCGGGCCCGAGATCCTCGATATCGTCCACTATATGCACCAGCAGATGGACCATGATGTCAAAGAATGCGGGCGGGAAGTACATCTCCATCTCGCATAGGATGGTGACGATCTCTTCCTGCAGCCTCCCGAGTTTCTTGACGGTTATCGACTTTCGAGTGATGACGTCGAAGACGTTACACGGTCGGTCGGCGTCGCACGAACGTGCGGTTCCATTATCCCTCGGATAGCAACCGGAAGTATCTGCGTCATCATGACATGACAGTCATGAGACTTCATCCCGCTGAAGATTTTTTTCGTCGGGTCCAGCCATCTGCGTATCAGCCCCGCGTAGCCTAGGGGAAATTTGACTTCTAGTAGGCACTTGAAGAATTGTTCGAGCTCATCGGGATTTAGAGTGAAGCAGGAGGGGCGAGGAGTTTCGCGCTGCTTGGCCACCCTTTTGCGTTTGCGACCATCCGTCTCCTCCTCCTCGGTTTCCTGGTCATCCTGGGCGAAATGAAGCTCTTTTCTGATATCAAGGGCCATCAGGTCGTGTCTTGCTTTCGACCCGTCTTTGGTCCTCTCCGGCATGTTGAGCACGAGTGCCAAGCAAGCTCTCGCACACGTTCTTCGTGATATGCATGACATCAAGGCTATGAGGCGTACCGAGGACCTTCCAGTACGGCAAGTCCCAAAACACGGACCTCCTTTTCCATACCCCCAAGAGCGGCCCGTGTTCCTTTTTCTTTCTCTTGTCTCCTTTCTTCCGCTTCTGGATCTTTATCTTACCCGCCGGAGGGCAGTCTTTCCAGTTTTTCAACGAGTATCTATCTCTTCGCCGCTTCGCCTAGGTGGAGGTCCCTCGACCTCATCCTTCCCATTGAACAGGTCTCCACGCTTCCTCCACGGGTCATTCTTGGGAAGCCACATTCGATGCCTCATGTAGACGGTTTTTGAAGACCCGGGATCCTTACCCAGCTGTAAAACGGCGTATTTTCCATGCACCTCACACATGCCTTGTGTCCGTGGCACACCTGGCACGCGATATATCCGTATCCAAGATAGTCCTGCACCGTCGTCAACAGGTGCGGCTTTCATACGGAAAGTTTCTTGTCCGTAGGCGTCCCAAGTTTCTGTCCCTTCCTCCCACGAGTGACTAGCTCCTCCTTCAATAGCTCCGGATACGGGTTGATATCGCTCCCGGCTGCGTCGGCCCTTGGATTAGCATACTCATGTGTATGTACTTCTTCTTCGGGCATAGCCATGGAGGGAGGTTGTACATCCATACAAACACGGGCCAGGTGCTGTGCTTGCTGCTTTGGTTCCCAAACGGATTGAGTCCGTCGGTGCTCGCACCCAACCTGATGTTCCTTGGTTCTTTCCCGAATTCTTCGTAATACTCATCGTCTAATGTTTTCCACTGGCTTGCATCCGAAGGGTGTGTTAGCACTGGGTTTTCAACCCGTTCCACATCACGCATCACTGCCTCCTTTCTTTCCGCGTGCCAGCGCATGAGCTTTGCTTCCTTGGGGTCCACGAAGTACCGCTGCAGACGGGGCGTGAGCGGGAAGTACCACACAACTTTTCGAGGAGATTTTCTTGTCCCTCTCTTGTATCGAGATTCGCCACACCGTGGGCATGTATCGAGATTGGCATGCTCGTTCCGATATATTACGCGATCACCGATGCATGCGTGGTATTTCGGTGCGGTAAATCGAGAGGGCACACGATTTTCTTGGCCTCCTGTAGGCTACCGGCACACGTGTTATCTTTAGGAAAGTGGATCTTCAAGTATCCGAAGAGTTCGTCCACGCTTGTGTCCGTCTATTTGTGCTTTGCCTTCATCTCCATAATATCGAGAGCGTATCTCGAGACGGCTCTCCTCCGTCCCACGAGCTGCATCGTACAACGGAGTTCTCGAGTCTACCTCGAGTTGATCCAGCCTTAGCCTTCCGTCTACCAGCGATTTTGGGGTCGGTCGATGTGTTGCTGAGAAGAAGTTCTTGAACATGACGGTCCTGCACGGCCGCGGTTAGCGGGGTATTTCTACTCATGTCCTCGTCGGCCGCATGTTCTTCCCGGCCTTCTTGATCACCATCAACGTGTGCGCCATCCTCTTCAACCTCCTCTCCATTGTCGTGTGGGGCATCCTCTCCATCACCTTCGTTATCATCATTTCCACCATCATCACCTCCATCACCATCGATATCATCATCTCCATCATCACTCATCCACTGAGTATGCCCCTCCATGAAACTATACCCGAGCAGGTGTTGATTCACTATGCCCGAGAAGGGGTCAAACAACGATCCTAGCTTGCATCTTCGACAAGGACACATTATATCCTTTCGCTTTTTCGATACATGTCGGCCGTCGCGCGTTCCACGTATCTATCCACGACGCTTTCCCTCATCGCGATGACCATCGCCGCCTACAAGACAAGATAATTGATTACACCGCCGTCTCGGTTTTCACGGAAAAAATTCGGCATGACCTTTGCTAAATATTGTCATGCTGGAGTTCCAAAATTCGCCGGAACGGAAGTTAATCAACATTCGGCAAAACATTGGCAACTCAATGTTCCCGCACGCGTAAACAAATGCAAAACAATGCATTTACATATATGGAACCACGCCTTTTGCCACCACTAGTACTAGTGATATAACCGCGAATTTTCGCCAACACATGAACATTCCACTCATTTAGTTTATGTACCTACTAGTTGACGCGATGTCCAAAAGCACCCGAGAGATGCCACACGTCGACTTTAATGCTTGAGAGATCTAGAGATCTAAGAAATGGAGAGATCTAGCTAGATCTAGTGGAAAAGGTGGTGGGAGGAGATAGATCTAGATCTATATTATGCAAATCATGCTAGAGGGGCTAGGTAGTGCATGATTTGCTCAAATACATCATATTTTATTGGTTGAAATAGCTAAAATGGGTGGGGGAATGAGCTAACTAGTGCTTGGGTTGATTTGCCATCACATATGAGTGTGTGTGGGTGGTGGTAGGTGGCTGGTCGTCCTAAATGGACATGCCCAGGTTACCGCCGGCGCCTACAATGAAGAATGCCAGCGGTAGGGCCAGTTACCGCCGGCATCTACGTCACGCAAACGCCGGCGGTAAGTGAAGGCTGGTGGCCCACCCTGGCTCGGCGACACCCCCGGCGTCTACGTCCCCGTTTCGCCGGCGGTAATGGCCCAGTATCCCCGGCGCTTTAGGCCCAACTCGCCGGCGGTAAAGCCAGGCCCACTTGGGACCCCGCGGCCCATTGTACCCCCGGCGCCTCCGTTTCTGTTTCGCCGGCGGTAATGGCCCAGTTCCCCGGCGCTTTAGGCCCAACTCGCCGGCGGTAACGCCAGGCCCACTTGGGACCCCGCGGCCCATTGTACCCCCGGCGCCTCCGTTTCTGTTTCGCCGGCGGTAATCGAGCTACCCCCGGTGCTGTCCTTCTTATTCGCCGGCGGTAGTGTTAGCCCCCCCTGGAAGGTATTACCGCCGGCATCTTCAGCTTGTATTTGCCGGCGGTAAGGAGTGCGGCTATAAGCCTTTCCCTAGTAGTGTTACTACAGTACATGGTTTTTACTTTGTGTCTTGGAAGTTGTTTACTGCTGTAGCAACCTCTCCTTATCTTAGTTTTGTGTTTTGTTGTGCCAAGTAAAGTCTTTGATAGTAAAGTTCATACTAGATTTGGATTACTGCGCAGTTTCAGATTTCTTTGCTGTCACGAATTTCGACCTGGCTCCCTGTAGGTAGCTCAGAAAAATATGCCAATTTACGTGCGTGATCCTCAGATATGTATGCAACTTTCATACAATTTGGGCATTTTCATTTGAGCAAGTGTGGTGCCATTTTAAAATTCGTCTTTACGAACTGTTCTGTTTTGACAGATTCTGCCTTTTATTTCGCATTGCCTCTTTTGCTATGTTGGATGAATTTCTTTGATCCATTAATGTCCAAGTAGCTTTATGCAATGTCCAGAAGTGTTAAGAATGATTATGTCACCTCTGAACATGTTAATTTTTATTGTGCACTAACCCTCTAATGAGTTGTTTCGAGTTTGGTGTGGAGGAAGTTTTCAAGGATCAAGAGAGGAGTATGATGCAATATGATCAAGGAGAGTGAAAGCTCTAAGCTTGGGGATGCCCCGGTGGTTCACCCCTGCATATTCTAAGAAGACTCAAGCGTCTAAGCTTGGGGATGCCCAAGGCATCCCCTTCTTCATCGACAACATTATCGAGTTCCTCCCCGAAACTATATTTTTATTCCATCACATCTTATGTGCTTTGCTTGGAGCGTCGGTTTGTTTTTGTTTTGTTTGAATAAAATGGATCCTAGCATTCATTGTGTGGGAGAGAGACACGCTCCGCTGTTGCATATGGACAAGTATGTCCTTAGGCTTTACTCATAGTATTCATGGCGAAGTTTCTTCTTCGTTAAATTGTTATATGGTTGGAATTGGAAAATGATACATGTAGTAAATTGCTAAAATGTCTTGGATAATGTGATACTTGGCAATTGTTGTGCTCATGATTAAGCTCTTGCATCATATACTTTGCACCCATTAATGAAGAAACACCTAGAGCTTGCTAATTTGGTTTGCATATTTGGTCTCTCTAAAGTCTAGATAATTTCTAGTATTGAGTTTTGAACAACAAGGAAGACGGTGTAGATTCTTATAATGTTTACAATATGTCTTTTATGTGAGTTTTGCTCGCACCGTTCATCCTTGTGTTTGTTTCAAATAACCTTGCTAGCCTAAACCTTGTATCGAGAGGGAATACTTCTCATGCATCCAAAATACTTGAGCCAACCACTATGCCATTTGTGTCCACCATACCTACCTACTACATGGTATTTCTCCGCCATTCCAAAGTAAATTGCTTGAGTGCTACCTTTAAAATTCCATCATTCGCCTTTGCAATATATAGCTCATGGGACAAATAGCCTAAAAACTATTGTGGTATTGAATATGTACTTATGCACTTTATCTCTTATTAAGTTGCTTGTTGTGCGATAACCATGTTTCGGGGACGCCATCAACTATTCTTTGTTGAATATCATGTGAGCTGCTATGCAGAGTTCGTCTTGTACGAAGTAAGAGAGATCTACCACCTTATGGTTAAGCATGCATATTGTTAGAGAAGAACATTGGGCCGCTAACTAAAGCCATGATCCATGGTGGAAGTTTCAGTTTTGGACAAATATCCTCAATCTCATATGAGAAAATTAATTGTTGTTACATGCTTATGCATAAAAGAGGAGTCCATTATCTGTTGTCCATGTTGTCCCGGTATGGATGTCTAAGTTGAGAATAATCAAAAGCGAGAAATCCAAAATGCGAGCTTTCTCCTTATACCTTTGTACATGCGGCATGGAGGTACCCCATTGTGACACTTGGTTAAAACATGTGTATTGCGATGATCCGGTAGTCCAAGCTAATTAGGACAAGGTGCGGGCACTATTAGTATACTATGCATGAGGCTTGCAACTTGTAAGATATAATTTACATAACTCATATGCTTTATTACTACCGTTGACAAAATTATTTCATGTTTTCAAAATCAAAGCTCTAGCACAAATATAGCAATCGATGCTTTTCCTCTATGGAGGACCATTCTTTTTACTTTTATGTTGAGTCAGTTCACCTATTTCTCTCCACCTCAAGAAGCAAACACTTGTGTGAACTGTGCATTGATTCCTACATACTTGCATATTGCACTTGTTATATTATTCTATGTTGACAATATCCATGAGATATACATGTTACAAGTTGAAAGCAACCGCTGAAACTTAATCTTCCTTTGTGTTGCTTCAATGCCTTTACTATGAATTATTGCTTTATGAGTTAACTCTTATGCAAGACTTATTGATGCTTGTCTTGAAGTACTATTCATGAAAAGTCTTTGCTATATGATTCACTTGTTTACTCATGTCATATACATTGTTTTGATCGCTGCATTCACTACATATGCTTTACAAATAGTATGATCAAGGTTATGATGGCATGTCACTCCAGAAATTATCTTTGTTATCGTTTTACCTCGCTCGGGACGAGCAGAACTAAGCTTGGGGATGCTGATACGTCTCCGACGTATCGATAATTTCTTATGTTCCATGCCACATTATTGATGATATCTACATGTTTTATGCACACTTTATGTCATATTCGTGCATTTTCCGGAACTAACCTATTAACAAGATGCCGAAGTGCCGATTGTCTGTTTTCTGCTGTTTTTGGTTTCAGAAATCCTAGTAAAGAAATATTCTCGGAATTGGACGAAATCAACGCCCAGGGTCCTATTTTGCCACGAAGCTTCCAGAAGACCGAAGAGGAGACGAAGTGGGGCCTGATACGTCTCCAACGTATCGATAATTTCTTGTGTTCCATGCCACATTATTGATGTTATCTACATGTTTTATGCACACTTTATGTCATATTCGTGCATTTTCTGGAACTAACCTATTAACAAGATGCCGAAGTGCCGATTCTTTGTTTTCGCTGTTTTTGGTTTCAGAAATCCTAGTAAAGAAATATTCTCGGAATTGGACGAAATAAAAGCCCAGAGGCCTATTTTCTCACGAAGCTTCCGGAAGTCCGAAGGAGAGACGAAGAGGGGCCACGGGGCGCCAAACCCTAGGGCGGCGCGGCCCCACCCTCGGCCGCGCCGGCCCGTGGTTTGGGCCCCCGTGCCGCCTCTTGACTTGCCCTTCCGCCTACAAATAGCCTCCGTGACGAAACCCCCGGTACCGGGAGCCACGATACGGAAAACATTACCGAGACGCCGTCGCCGCCGATCCCATCTCGGGGGATCCTGGAGATCGCCTCCGGCACCCTGCCGGAGAGGGGAATCATCTCCCGGAGGACTCTACACCGCCATGGTCGCCTCCGGAGTGATGAGTGAGTAGTCTACCCCTGGACTATGGGTCCATAGCAGTAGCTAGATGGTTGTCTTCTCCCCATTGTGCTATCATTGTCGGATCTTGTGAGCTGCCTATCATGATCAAGATCATCTATATGTAATTCTATATGTTGCGTTTGTTGGGATCCGATGAATAGAGAATACTTGTTATGTTGATTATCAAAGTTATGCTTATGTGTTGTTTATGATCTTGCATGCTCTCCGTTATTAGTAGATGCTCCGGCCAAGTAGATGCTTTTAACTCCAAGAGGGAGTACTTATGCTCGATAGTGGGTTCATGCCCGCATTGACACCGGGACGAGTGACGGAAAGTTCTAAGGTTGTGTTGTGCTCGTTGCCACTAGGGATAAAACATTGATGCTATGTCTAAGGATGTAGTTGTTGATTACATTACGCACCATACTTAATGCAATTGTCTGTTGCTTTGCAACTTAATACTGGAGGGGGTTCGGATGATAACCTGAAGGTGGACTTTTTAGGCATAGATGCAGTTGGATGGCGGTCTATGTACTTTGTCGTAATGCCCAATTAAATCTCACTATACTCATCATGATATGTATGTGCATTGTCATGCTCTCTTTATTTGTCAATTGCCCAACTGTAATTTGTTCACCCAACATGCTGTTCGTCTTATGGGAGAGACACCTCTAGTGAACTGTGGACCCCGGTCCAATTCTCTTTACTCGAAATACAATCTACTGCAATACTTGTTTTTACTGTTTTCTCCGCAAACAATCATCTTCCACACAATACGGTTAATCCTTTGTTACAGCAAGCCGGTGAGATTGACAACCTCATCTGTTTCGTTGGGGCAAAGTAGCTTGGTTGTGTTGTGCAGGTTCCACGTTGGCGCCGGAATCTCCGGTGTTGCGCCGCACTACATCCCGCCGCCATCAACCTTCAACGTGCTTCTTGGCTCCTCCTGGTTCGATAAACCTTGGTTTCTTTCCGAGGGAAAACTTGCTTCGCTGTGCGCATCATACCTTCCTCTTGGGGTTGCCCAACGAACGTGTGAAATACACGCCATCAAGCTCTTTTTACGGCGCCGTTGCCGGGGAGATCAAGACACGCTGCAAGGGGAGTCTCCACTTCTCAATCTCTTTACTTTGTTTTTGTCTTGCTTTATTTTATTTACTACTTTGTTTGCTGCACTTATATCAAAACACAAAAAAATTAGTTGCTAGTTTTACTTTATTTGCTATCTTGTTTGCTATATCGAAAACACAAAAAAATTAGTTTACTTGCATTTACTTTATCTAGTTTGCTTTATTTACTATTGCTAAAATGGCCAACGCTGAAAATACTAAGTTGTGTGACTTCACAACCACAAATAATAATGATTTCTTATGCACACCTATTGCTCCACCTGCTACTACAGCAGAATTCTTTGAAATTAAACCTGCTTTACTGAATCTTGTTATGAAAGATCAATTTTCTGGAATTAGTTCTGATGATGCTGCTGCCCATCTCAATAATTTTGTTGAACTATGTGAAATGCAAAAGTATAAAGATGTAGATGGTGACATTATAAAATTAAAATTGTTCCCTTTCTCATTAAGAGGAAGAGCTAAAGATTGGTTGCTATCTCACGCCTAAGAATAGTATTGATTCATGGACTAAATGCAAGGATGCTTTTATTGGTAGATATTATCCCCCTGCTAAAATTATATCTTTGAGGAGTAGCATAATGAATTTTAAACAATTAGATACTGAACATGTTGCTCAAGCTTGGGAAAGAATGAAATCTCTGGTTAAAAATTGCCCAACCCATGGACCGACTACTTGGATGATCATCCAAACCTTCTATGCAGGACTAAATTTTTCTTCACGGAATTTATTGGATTCAGCTGCTGGAGGTACCTTTATGTCCATCACTCTTGGTGAAGCAACAAAGCTTCTTGATAATATGATGATCAACTACTCTGAATGGCACACGGAAAGAGCTCCACAAGGTAAGAAGGTAAATTCTGTCGAAGAAACCTCTTCCTTGAGTGATAAGGTTGATGCTATTATGTCTATGCTTGTGAATGATAGGACTAATATTGATCCTAATAATGTTCCGTTAGCTTCATTGGTTGCACAAGAAGAACATGTTGATGTAAACTTCATTAAAAATAATAATTTCAACAACAATGCTTATCGGAACAATTCTAGTAATAACTATAGGCCATATCCTTATAATAATGGTAACGGTTATGCTAATTCTTATGGGAATTCTTACAACAATAATAGGAATTCACCCCCTGGACTTGAAGCCATGCTTAAAGAATTTATTAGTACACAAACTGCCTTTAACAAATCTGTTGAGGAAAAGCTCAATAAAATTGATATTCTTGTTTCTAGAGTTGATAGTCTTGCTTCGATGTTGATCTTTTGAAATCGAAAGTTATGCCTAATAGGGATATTGAAAATAAAATTGTTACTACAGCAAATGCCATCCAAGTTAGAATTAATGAGAATATAAGATTAATGGCTGAACTCGCGTGCTAGGTGGGATAGAGAAGAAAATGAAAAACTAGCTAAAGAAGAATATAGCTAAAGTTTGGACTATTACCACCACTAGTAATGCTAATGCTACACATGTTGCTGCACCTCCTACTCATACTAATAAAAGAATTGGTGTTAGCAATGTTTCCACTTCTAATGCAAAGCGCGAAAAACTGCCTGAAACTGCTAAAACTACTGAAACTACTTGCGATAAAGCTGCTGAAATTTTTTCCAACATTGGGGATGATGATCCCATTGCTTTAGATTATAATGGTTTGAATTTTGATGATTGCCACATCTCTGAAGTTATAAAGTTCTTGCAAAAACTTGCTAAAAGTCCTAATGCTAGTGCTATAAATTTGGCTTTCACGCATCATATTACAAATGCTCTCATAAAAGCTAGAGAAGAGAAACTAGAGCGCGAAGCCTCTATTCCTAAAAAGCTAGAAGATGGCTGGGAGCCCATCATTAAGATGAAGGTTAAAGATTTTGATTGTAATGCCTTATGTGATCTTGGTGCAAGTATTTCTGTTATGCCGAAGAAAATTTATAATATGCTTGACTTGCCACCGCTGAAAAATTGTTATTTGGATGTTAATCTTGCTGATCATTCTACAAAGAAACCTTTGGGTAAAGTTGATAATGTTCGCATTACCGTTAACAATAACCTTGTTCCCGTTGATTTTGTTGTCTTGGATATTGAATGCAATGCATCTTGTCCAATTATATTGGGAAGACCTTTTCTTCGAACCGTTGGTGCTATTATTGATATGAGGGAAGGAAATATAAAATATCAATTTCCTCTCAAGAAAGGTATGGAACACTTCCCTAGAAAGAGAATGAAGGTACCTTATGATTCTATCATTAGAACAAATTATGATGTTGATGCTTCA
>NC_061512.1:1685866-1696120 GCF_022539505.1 Lolium rigidum | reverse complement strand
TTTATTTTATTTACTACTTTGTTTGCTGCATTATATCAAAAACACAAAAAAGTTAGTTGCTAGTTTTACTTTATTTACTGTCTTGCACTCTATATCAAAAACACAAAAAAATTAGTTACTTGCATTTACTTTACCTAGTTTGTTTTATTTACTACTGCTAAAATGGCCAACCCTGAAAATACTAAGTTGTGTGACTTCACTAGCACAAATAATAATGATTTCTTATGCACACCTATTGCTCCACCTGCTACTACAGCAGAATTCTTTGAAATTAAACCTCGCTTTACTAAATCTTGTTATGAGAGAGCAATTTTCTGGTGTTAGTTCCGATGATGCTCGCTGCCCATCTCAATAATTTTGTTGAACTATGTGAAATGCAAAAGTATAAATATGTAGATGGTGACATTATAAAATTAAAATTGTTTCCTTTCTCATTAAGAGGAAGAGCTAAAGATTGGTTGCTATCTCTCGCCTAAGAATAGTATTGATTCATGGACTAAATGCAAGGATGCTTTTATTGGTAGATATTATCCCCTGCTAAAATTATATCTTTGAGGAGTAGCATAATGAATTTTAAACAATTAGATAATGAACATGTTGCTCAAGCTTGGGAAAGAATGAAATCTCTGGTTAAAAATTGCCCAACCCATGGACTGACTACTTGGATGATCATCCAAACCTTCTATGCAGGACTAAATTTTTCTTCGCGGAATTTATTGGATTCAGCTGCTGGAGGTACCTTTATGTCCATCACTCTTGGTGAAGCAACAAAGCTTCTTGATAATATGATGGTTAATTACTCTGAATGGCACACGGAAAGAGCTCCACAAGGTAAGAAGGTAAATTCTGTTGAAGAATCCCCTTCCTTGAATGATAAGGTTGATGCTATTATGTCTATGCTTGCGAATGATAGGACTAATGTTGATCCTAATAATGATCCGTTAGCTTCATTGGTTGCCCAAGAAGAACATGTTGATGTAAACTTCATTAAAAATAATAATTTCAACAACAATGCTTATGGAAACAATTCTAGTAATAACTATAGGCCATATCCTTATAATAATGGTAACGGTTATGCTAATTCTTATGGGAATTCTTACAACAATAATAGGAATACACCCCCTGGACTTGAAGCTATGCTTAAAGAATTTATTAGTACACAAACTGCTTTTAACAAATCTGTTGAGGAAAAGCTCAATAAAATTGATATTCTTGTTTCTAGAGTTGATAGTCTTGCCTCCGATGTTGATCTTTTGAAATCGAAAGTTATGCCTAATAGGGATATTGAAAATAAAATTGTTACTACAGCAAATGCCATCCAAGTTAGAATTAATGAGAATATAAGATTAATGGCTGAACTGCGTGCTAGGTGGGATAGAGAAGAAAATGAAAAACTAGCTAAAAAGGAAAATGTAGCTAAAGTTTGGACTATTACCACCACTAGCAATGCTAATGATTCACATGTTGCTACACCTCCTACTATTAATGGTAAAATAATTGGTGTTGGCAATGCTTCTACTCCTAGTGCAAAGCGCGCAAAATTACTCGAAACTGCTAAAACTGCTGAAACCGCTCGTGATAAAGCTGCTGAAATTTTTTCCAACCTTGGGGATGATAATCCCATTGCTTTAGATTGTAATGATTTAGATTTTGATGATTGCCACATCTCTGAAGTTATAAAGTTCTTGCAAAAACTTGCTAAGAGTCCCAATGCTAGCGCTATAAACTTGGCTTTCACAAAACATATTACAAATGCTCTCATAAAAGCTAGAGAAGAGAAACTAAAACTTGAAACTTCTATTCCTAGAAAGCTAGAGGATGGTTGGGAGCCCATTATTAAAATGAGAGTCAAAGATTTTGATTGTAATGCTTTATGTGATCTTGGTGCAAGTATTTCTGTTATGCCTAAAAAAGTCTATGATATGCTTGACTTGCCACCATTGAAAAATTGTTATTTGGATGTTAATCTCGCTGATAATGCTAAAAAGAAACCTTTGGGGAAAGTTGATAATGTTCATATTATGGTTAACAATAACCTTGTCCCCGTTGATTTTGTTGTCTTGGATATTGAATGCAATGCATCTTGCCCCATTATATTGGGAAGACCTTTTCTTCGAACCGTTGGTGCTACTATTGAAATGAAGGAAGGTAATATTAAATATCAATTTCCTCTCAAGAAAGGTATGGAACACTTCCCTAGAAAGAGAATGAAGTTACCTTATGATTCTATTATTAGAACAAATTATGATGTTGATGCTTCATCTTTTGATGTTACTTGAGTTACACTTTCTGCGCCTAGGCTGAAAGGCGTTAAAGAAAAGCGCTTATGGGAGACAACCCATGTTTTTACTACAGTATTTTTGTTTTATATTTGTGTCTTGGAAGTTGTTTACTACTGTAGCAACCTCTCCTTATCTTAGTTTTGAGTTTTGTTGTGCCAAGTAAAGTCTTTGATAGTAAAGTAAGTACTAGATTTGGATTACTGCGCAGTTACAGATTTCTTTGCTGTCACGAATCTGGGTCTACCTCCCTGTAGGTAGCTCATAAAATTAAGCCAATTTACGTGCATGATCCTCAGATATGTACGCAACTTTCATTCAATTTGGGCATTTTCATTTGAGCAAGTCTGGTGGCCTAATAAAATCCATCTTTACGGACTGTTCTGTTTTGACAGATTCTGCCTTTTATTTCGCATTGCCTCTTTCGCTATGTTGGATGAATTTCTTTGATCCATTAATGTCCAGTAGCTTTATGCAATGTCCAGAAGTGTTAAGAATGATTGTGTCACCTCTGAACATGTGAATTTTTATTATGCACTAACCCTCTAATGAGTTGTTTCGAGTTTGGTGTGGAGGAAGTTTTCAAGGATCAAGAGAGGAGTATGATGCAATATGATTAAGGAGAGTGAAAGCTCTAAGCTTGGGGATGTCCCGGTGGTTCACCCCTGCATATTATAAGAAGACTCAAGCGTCTAAGCTTGGGGATGCCCAAGGCATCCCCTTCTTCATCGACAACATTATCAGGTTCCTCCCCTGAAACTATATTTTTATTCCGTCACATCTTATGTACTTTGCTTGGAGCGTCGGTTTGTTTTTGCTTTTTGTTTTGTTTGAATAAAATGGATCCTAGCATTCACTTTGTGGGAGAGAGACACGCTCCGCTGTAGCATATGGACAAATATGTCCTTAGGCTCTACTCATAGTATTCATGGCGAAGTTTCATCTTCGTTAAATTGTTATATGGTTGGAATTGGAAAATGCTACATGTAGTAACTCTAAAATGTCTTGGATAATTTGATACTTGGCAATTGTTGTGCTCATGTTTAAGCTCTTGCATCATATACTTTGCACCCATTAATGAAGAAATACTTAGAGCTTGCTAATTTGGTTTGCATATTTGGTTTCTCTAGAGTCTAGATAACATCTAGTATTGAGTTTTGAACAACAAGGAAGACGGTATGGAGTCTTATAATGTTTACAATATGTCTTTTATGTGAGTTTTGCTGTACTGTTCATCCTTGTGTTTGTTTCAAATAACCTTGCTAGCCTAAACCTTGTATCGAGAGGGAATACTTCTCATGCATCCAAAATACTTGAGCCAACCACTATGCCATTTGTGTCCACCATACCTACCTACTACATGGTATTTATCCGCCATTCCAAAGTAAATTGCTTGAGTGCTACCTTTAAAATTCCATCATTCACCTTTGCAATATATAGCTCATGGGACAAATAGCTTAAAAACTATTGTGGTATTGAATATGTACTTGTGCACTTTATCTCTTATTAAGTTGCTTGTTGTGCGATAACCATGTTTCTGGGGATGCCATCAACTATTCTTTGTTGAATATCATGTGAGTTGCTATGCATGTCCGTCTTGTCTGAAGTAAGAGAGATCTACCACCTTAATGGTTGGAGCATGCATATTGTTAGAGAAGAACTTTGGGCCGCTAACTAAAGCCATGATCCATGGTGGAAGTTTCAGTTTTGGACATATATCCTCAATCTCATATGAGAATAATAATTGTTGCCACATGCTTATGCATTAAGGAGGAGTCCATTATCTGTTGTCCATGTTGTCCCGGTATGGATGTCTAAGTTGAGAATAATCAAAAGCGAGAAATCCAAAATGCGAGCTTTCTCCTTAGACCTTTGTACAGGCGGCATGGAGGTACCCCATTGTGACACTTGGTTAAAACATGTGCATTGCAAAGATCCGGTAGTCCAAGCTAATTAGGACAAGGTGCGGGCACTATTAGTACACTATGCATGAGGCTTGCAACTTGTAAGATATAACTTTCATAACTCATATGCTTTATTACTACCGTTGACAAAATTGTTTCATGTTTTCAAAATAAAAGCTCTAGCACAAATATAGCAATCGATGCTTTCCTCTTTGAAGGACCATTCTTTTTTACTTTTATGTTGAGTCAGTTCACCTATCTCTCTCCACCTCAAGAAGCAAACACTTGTGTGAAGCTGTGCATTGATTCCTACATACTTGCATATTGTACTTGTTATATTACTCTATGTTGACAATTATCCATGAGATATACATGTTACAAGTTGAAAGCAACCGCTGAAACTTTATCTTCCTTTGTGATGCTTCAATACCTTTACTTTGATTTATTGCTTTATGAGTTAACTCTTATGCAAGACTTATTAATACTTGTCTTGAAGTACTATTCATGAAAAGTCTTTGCTTTATGATTCACTTGCTTACTCATGTCATTACCATTGTTTTGATCGCTGCATCCACTACATATGTTTACAAATAGTATGATCAAGGTTATGATGGCATATCACTTCAGAAATTATCTTTGTTATCGTTTTACCTGCTCGGGACGAGCAGAACTAAGCTTGGGGATGCTTGATACGTCTCCGACGTATCGATAATTTCTTATGTTCTATGCCATATTATTGATGATACCTACATGTTTTATGCACACTTTATGTCATATTCGTGCATTTTCCGGAACTAACCTATTAACAAGATGCCGAAGTGCCAGTTCTCGTTTTCTGCTGTTTTTGGTTTCGAAATCCTAGTAACGAAATATTCTCGGAATTGGATGAAACGAAGACCCGAGGGCCTATTTCACCACGAACCTTCCGGAAGACCGAAGAGCATACGAAGTGGGGCCACGAGGTGGCCAAACCACATGGCGGCGCGGCCAAGGGGGCCCGCGCCGCCCGTGGTGTGGGCCCCTCGTCGGCCCCCGACTCGCCCTTCCGCCTACTTAAAGCCTCCGTCGCGAAACCCCCGATGCGAAAAACCACGATACGGAAAACCTTGCGAGACGCCGCCGCCGCCGATCCCATCTGGGGGATTCTGGAGATCTCCTCCGGCACCCTGCCGGAGAGGGGATTCATCTCCCGGAGGACTCTACACCGCCATGGTCGCCTCCGGCGTGATGAGTGAGTAGTTCACCCCTGGACTATGGGTCCATAGCAGTAGCTAGATGGTTGTCTTCTCCTCATTGTGCTTCATTGTTGGATCTTGTGAGCTGCCTAACATGATCAAGATCATCTATCCGTAATACTCTATGTTGTGTTTGTCGGGATCCGATGGATAGAGAATACCATGTTATGTTAATTATCAAGTTATTACATATGTGTTGTTTATGATCTTGCATGCTCTCCGTTACTAGTAGAGGCTCTGGCCAAGTTTTTGCTTTTAACTCCAAGAGGGAGTATTTATGCTCGATAGTGGGTTCATGCCCGCATTGACACCGGGACGAGTGACGAAAGTTCTAAGGTTGTCTTTGTCTTGTTGCCACTAGGGATAAAACATTGGCGCTATGTCCGAGGATGTAGTTGTTGATTACATTACGCACCATACTTAATGCAATTGTCTGTTGCTTTGCAACTTAATACTGGAAGGGGTTCGGACGATAACCTGAAGGTGGACTTTTTAGGCATAGATGCAGTTGGATGGCGGTCTATGTACTTTGTCATAATGCCCAATTAAATCTCACTATACTTATCATGCCATGTATGTGCATTGTTATGCCCTCTCTATTTGTCAATTGCCCGACTGTAATTTGTTCACCCAACATGCTTTTATCTTATGGGAGAGACACCTCTAGTGAACTGTGGACCCCGGTCCATTCTTTTAATACTGAAATACAAATCTGCTGCAATACTTGTTTTTACTGTTTTCTCTGCAAACAATCATCTTCCACACAATTCGATTAATCCTTTGTTACAACAAGCGGTGAGATTGACAACCTCACTCGTTTCGTTGGGGCAAAGTACTTTGGTTGTGTTGTGCGGGTTCCACGTTGGCGCCGGAATCCCGGTGTTGCGCCGCACTACATCCCGCCGCCATCAACCTTCAACGTGCTTCTTGGCTCCTCCTGGTTCGATAAACCTTGGTTTCTTTCTGAGGGAAAACTTGCTGCTGTGCGCATCATACCTTCCTCTTGGGGTTGCCCAACGAACGTGTGAAATACACGCCATCAGCTGTTAAGGACCCGATCGCATTTCTTGCTTTCAGCGTGGTGTCTTCCATGTAAAAGTTAGGGATTTAGATGAAATTTCCTGTTTATTCTGTGTCTTGTTGTAAACTGTGCTCTGGTGCGTATTGGAAGTCTGAGTCCTTCAGGATCCTTCGGTTGCCCCTCTCTCTCTCAAAAAAAGAAAAAACATCTCTCTCATTATCGGCCTCGCTCGCTCGCTCGCACCTCCTGCGCACTGACAAACCCTGAAAAAGGTCAGACACCATAAATAAGAGGGCCCCACTCACTTCTCTCCCTTTGTCTCCTTCCGTGTGATCCCTCTTCCTCCGAGTTTCACTGGACGGGCAAACACATGTGCTGCCTAGAAATATTCGACCCCTTTGCATGGATAATCATGTCGACCATTTTAACCTGGTTTTGAAATAAATAAATGAAAATGAAGAAAACCTCAAAAATGGAACTCTTCCGCATTGAGTGCTTATAGGTGTACTAGTTGACGGGGAAAATAAGAAACCTGTGATAGGGTAGTAAAAAACAAAATGTCTTCACAAAACGGACTATCGTGTATGAAGATTCATGGGTTTCAAGCCAACAAATGGCGTAGTAATGGCCATATTTGTGGCATAGTTTGTTATAATGTGCCCAAATTGGGCATGGTGGTGCATCTTGCCATTCCCAACAATGTTGATGACTAGACTTTTCAACTTTTCGGTATATAAAAACTAATTTTTCATTTTCTACATGTCAAAATAGGTTTATTTTGTGAATGGGGTACATAAGATACGGCTCAAATTGGCGCCTCTACATTTTTAAGATAAATTAGGCCACATATTAGTGGAAATTCCCAACTCTTTATGTTTTTAGTGCTTTCTAGCTAGTTTCACACATTTAAATGACTTTATGCTGATTTATTAAAAGTAATTCCAATTTGAAATATAGGTGTGTGTTATAACTTCGTCCTATAAATCCCCAAAAATCATTTTACATACATATTACTTACTATATGTCTAGACCTTGTTTATCTACTTGAATATGCTTACTATATATATATATATATATATATATATATATATATATAGGTCTGCTATTCTCGAACCGGTTCGAGAATAACTATTCTCGAACCCTTTCTGAACTTCCGCGTGTTTCACAAGTGAATTTCTCGACGGAATACCGAATTGCATATTCGTGCGATACAGTATTTTCATGTTGATTTTCAAACCGCTTATCGGAATGATGCATATAATATATCGTTGGATTCGTATAGTAATTTCGCATCTTTATCTTGTTCATTGTTTTTCGAAATTCTCTATTGTTTAAAAATAATTTTGAATATACAAAACAATATTTTCGCGGATTTCAGCAATTCCGTGCAGTTTTTGAGGTCTAATTTCCAAAAGGTTCATCGGATTGATGCATATGATATGCCATTGGAAAGTTGTTGACTAGGTGCAACTTTTTCATATAGATCGTTTTCTCCAATTCTTTATAGTTTAAGAGCAGATTTGAAAAACAAACATGATTCTACTTTCCGGAACAGTAGAATTACATATTTATGCGGACAGTAATTTTAATTTAATCTTTGAATCGCTTATCGGAATGATTCATGTAATATACCGTTGGATTCGTACAGTAATTTATCATCTTTTTCGTGTTCATTGTTTTTCCAAATTCTCTATTGTTTAAAAATAATTTTGAATATACAAAACAGTATTTTCGCGGATTTCACTAATTCCGTGCGTTTTTCAGGTCTAATTTCTAAACGGTTCATCGGATTGATGCATATGATATGCCATTGGAAAGCTGTTGACTAGGCGCAACTTTTTCATATAGATCATTTTCCCCAATTATTTACGAGTTAAAGAGCAGATTTGAAAAAACATAATTCTACTTTTCGGAACATTAGAATTAAATGTTTATGCGGACAGTATTTTTAATTTAATCTTGGAATCGCTTATCGGAATGATGCATATAATATACTATTGGATTTGTATTGTAATTTCTCATCTTTTTCGTGTTCATTGTTTTTCCAAATTCTTTATTGTTTAAAAATAATTTCGAATATACAAAATAACATTTTCGCGGATTTCACTAATTTCGTGCAGTTTTTTAGGTCTAATTTCCAAACGGTTTATTGGATTGATCCATATGATATGCCATTGGAAAGCTATTGACTAGGCGCAACTTTTATATATATATATTTTTTTCACCAATTATTCACAGTTTAAGAGCAGATTTGAAAAAACATGATTCTACTTTCCTTATTTCTTATTTTTATTTACTGTTTTTGGGGATTTATTTCCGAACCACTTGTCGGAATGTTCCAACTGAAATTTTGTTGAAAAGATATTGATTAGGTGCAACTTTTTCGTTTTGAATTTTTTACGACGAACTTCCTCGAGGTACAATGTGAACTTCAGGACGTTACGAAGTGAACTGTCATTTTGACCAAGGTGAATTTCAACAAAATGTAGTTGTACGACGTATTTTAAAGTGAACTTCCATGAGATGGAAAGTGTACTTCCACGCGGTACAAAGTGAAATTCATTTTTTTTCAAAAGTGAATTCCCACAAGAAGTAATTTTATCGGCGTGCAAAAAGGTGAACTTCTACGTGGTGCCAAGTGAACTTCCTCGTAGTATACAAAGTGAACTGCTGTTTTAACCTAAGTGAATTTTGACAAAAAAAAGTATTTCAGCTTGTTTGACAAAACGTAATGTGAACTTCCGGAAAAAGTAAAGTGAACTTCCGAAAAAAAGTTAAGTGAACTTCCGAAAAATGAAGTGAACTTCCCGAAAATGAAGTGAACTTCCCAAAAAAGTAAAGTGAACTTCCGAAAAATGAAGTGAACTTCCCAAAAAAGAAGTGAACTTCCGGGAAAAGTAAAGTGAACTTCCAAAAAATCTAAAGTGAACTGCTGAGAAATGAAGTGAACTTCCCGAAAAATGAAGTGAACTTCCGAAAAAAGTAAAGTGAACTTCCGAAAAATGAAGTGAACTTCCCAAAAAAATGAAGTGAACTTCCGACTAAAGTAAAGTGAACTTCCCAAAAAAATGAAGTGAACTTCCCAAAAAAGTAAATTGAACTTCCGAAAAATGAAGTGAACTTCCCAAAAAAATGAAGTGAACTTCCGAAAATAGTAAAGTTAACTTCCAAAAATGAAGTGAACTTCCCAAAAAATGAAGTGAACTTCCAAAAAAGTAAAGTGAACTTCCAAAAAAGTAAAGTGAACTTCCGAAAAATGAGTGAACTTCCCAAAAAATGAAGTGAACTTCCCAAAAAATGAAGTGAACTTCCCAAAAAAGAAAAGTGAACTTCCGAAAAATGAAGTGAACTTCCCAAAAAAGTGAAGTGAACTTCCGAAAAATGAAGCGAACTTCCAAAAAATGAAGCGAACTTTCAAAAATGAGTTCGGCGGTATGTGGCGTGGGTTTGATAGTAGGCGGGATGGAGTCGGCGGGAGGTAAGGTAGGGTGGGGTCATCGAGAGGTGGTGTGGGTGGGATCTTCGGAAGTTGGAGGTGTGGGGTTGGTGGGTGGTGGTGGTGGGGTAGGGTCGACGAGAGGTAGGGTGGGGTCGATGGGCAGTGGGGTTGGCGGGCCTTAGCTAGGTGGGGTGGGGTTGGCGGGAGGTGGGTGGGTTGGGCCGGCGGAAGGTTGGATGGGATTGGGTGGTTGTGTCGGGTTTAGAAGGTCTTTAGAGATGGGTTGTAGAATAACTAGTCTATAACATCCTGGGGGGGTTCTAGAATAGCTATTCTAGAACCACTCTTAAGGGGGGTTCGAGAATAGTCTTGCTCT
>NC_061512.1:1674761-1685766 GCF_022539505.1 Lolium rigidum | reverse complement strand
GAGATGATTGATGACCCACAAGTATAGGGGTGTATCGTAGTATCTTCGATAAGTAAGAATGTCGATCCCAACGAGGAGCGAGAAGGTGTTGACAAGCGGTTTCGATGAAGGTTTCACTGTAAATGCTCACAGACAAGTATTCAGGGGGGTTTTGATGTAACAGATGAAATAAGTACGAGTAAGTAAAATGCGAGAGAAGTAATTGCAGCGAGTGGCCCAATCCTTTTTAGCACAAAGGACAAGCCGGTTTGTTTACTTATAATGACCAAACGTTCTCGAGGACACACGGGATTTTAGTCTAGTGCTTTCGCTACATACGGCTAAATAATCTTCATTGTTATGATAAGTGTTGTGTGGGTGAACCTATGCTAATGTACCGCCCTTCCTAGGACTAAATACATACTTGTGATTATACCCGTTGCAAGCGTCCGCAACTACAAGAAAGTAATTAAGAATAAATCTAACCACAGCCTTAAACTCTGAGATCCTGCGATCCCTCCTGCATCGATATACCAACGGGGTTTAGGTTTCTGTCACTCCGGCAACCCCGCAATTGGCAAACGAATACAAGATGCATCCCCCTAGGCCCATAAATGGTGAAGTGTCATGTAGTCGACGTTCACATGACACCACTAGAAGAATAACACCACAACTTAAATATCACACCATTGAATATTACTCAACCATAGTTCACTACTAACATTTAGACTTCACCCATGTCCTCAAGAACTAAACGAACTACTCACGAGACATCATATGGAACATGATCAGAGGTGATATGATGATGAATAACAATCTGAACATAAACTTGGTTCAATGGTTTCACTCAATAGCATCAACAACAAGTATGAATAGATACCAGGAGAGTTTCCCCTATCAAACAATCAAGATCAAACCCAAATTGCTACGGCGGTGACGAGGTGCTGCGGAGGAGATGGCGGTGATGATGGTGAAGATGATGATGATGGTGATGGAGATGATGTCCAGCTCGATGTCGGTGACGATGGCGTCGATTTCCCCCTCCGGGAGGGAATTTCCCCGGCGGATTCCTGCCCGCCGGAGAGCTCTTTTCTCTCTGGTGTTCTCCGCCCCGCAGAGGCGGCTGTAACTCTTCGTGAGGTACCCCTTGTGGCTTAGGTCTTCGGGACGAAGGGTTTCGCGAAGAAAAGGAGGCGAAAGGGGTCGTGGGCCATCCACACCACATGGCGGCGCGGCCAGGGCCTGGGCCGCGCCGCCCTAGGGTGTGGGCCCACCACGGCTCCTCTCGGCCCCTCCTTCGGCTTCCTTCGTCATATTGAAAAATAGGATTTTTGGTATAATTTCCTTCCACGAGTTGATCTTCCGAAATATTGCGTTCGACGGTGCTTTTTCCAGCGAGAATCCCGGCTCCGGTGTTTGATCCTCCAATAATGATGAAACATGCAAAATAGATGAAATAACATAAGTATTGTGTCCCAATATGAAATATATCAATGAATAACGACAAATTATGATATAAAATAGTGATGCAATTTGGACGTATCAACTCCCCCCAAGCTTAGACTTCGCTTGTCCCCAAGCGAAACTGAACTCTGGAAACAGGTCCACATGTTTATGGAGTGAAGAGTCGATAAATAAAATACGGACAAGAAGCATCATATTCATTCACACATGACATTATAGTAAACAACTTCCTCATATAATTCAATCTTGAAACAAGTATAAGGTAGTCACAAATAAAGGTGCATAAGGAATCATAATTGGTGATGGCAAACTTTGTCCTTGGTCAGAGAACATTTAACAAATTATATTCATCTATTGAGCAGCGCTCTCATATCAAAAGCTTATGGTAAACTTGCATACTCAATCATATTAATCATTGATGACTTTCAAAGTTATATTCATTCAAGGTAAAACTTGTACTAAACAAGAAAGAGTAAAAACATGATGAAGCAAATCACAATATAATAGTTTGATCACAACAACTCAAATGCTTGCTTGAGATGGAGGGAAATAGGTTTACTGACTCAACATAAAGTAAAAGACAGGCCCTTCGCAGAGGGAAGCAGAGATTAAATCATGTGCTAGAGCTTTTTCAATTTTGAAATCATATAGAGATAATAAAAGCAACATTTTGAGAGGTGTTTGTTGTTGTCAACGACTGGTAGCGGGTACTCTAACCCCCTTGCCGGACAACCTCCTAAGAGCGGCTCCCATAATATTTTCATTTTGTGTGGCACTCCTTCCAACCTTTCTTTCACAAACCATGGCTAACCGAATCCTCGGGTGCCTGCCAACAATCTCATACCATGAAGGAGTGCCTTTTTATTTTAGCTTTATGATGATGATGACACTCCCCCCAACCTTTGCTTACACAAGCCATGGCTAACCAAATCCTTCGGGTGCTGATGTCTACGTTCCCCCTCCTTTCCTGTAGACAGTGTTGGGCCTCCAAGAGTAGAGGTTTGTAGAACAGCAGCAAGTTTCCCTTAAGTGGATACCCAAGGTTTATCGAACTCAGGGAGGAAGAGGTCAAAGATATCCCTCTCATGCAACCCTGCAACCACAAAGCAAGAAGTCTCTTGTGTCCCCAACACACCTAATAGGTGCACTAGTTCGGCGAAGAGATAGTGAAATACAGGTGGTATAAATAAGTATGAGCAGTAGTAACAGCGTGTAGTTGATGGTGGTAATATGGTAGCAGTAGTAACGCAGCAGAACAGTAAACAAGCAGTGATAGCAGTATTTAGGAACAAGGCCTAGGGATTACACTTTCACTAGTGGACACTCTCAACATTGATCACATAACAGAATAGATAAATGCATACTCTACACTTTTGTTGGATGATGAACACATTGCGTAGGATTACACGAACCCTCAATGCCGGAGTTAACAAGCTCCACAATAATGCTCATGTTTTAGTAACCTTTAGTGTAAGATAGATCAACAGACTAAACCAAGTACTAGCATAGCATGCACACCGTAACCTTCATGCATATGTAGGAGGAATAGATCACATCAATATTATCATAGCAATAGTTAACTTCATAATCTACAAGAGATCACAATCATAGCATAAACCAAGTACTAACACGGTGCACGCACTGTCATCTTTGCACACATGCAGGAGGAATAAAACTACTTTAATAACACATCACTAGAGTAGCACATAGATAAATTGTGATACAAACTCATATGAATCTCAATGAGATCATTGTATTGAAGTACATGGAAGAGAGATGAACCACATAGCTACCGGTACAGCCCCGAGCCTCGATGGAGAACTACTCCCTCCTCATGGGAGCAGCAGCGGTGATGAAGATGGCGGTGGAGATGGCAGCGGTGTCGATGGAGAAGCCTTCCGGGGGCACTTCCCCGCTCCGGCAGGGTGCCGGAACAGAGTTCTGTCCCCCGAATTGGAGTTTCGCGATGGCGGCGGCGCCACAGTAACTTTTCTGGAGTTTCGTCAATTGGTATCGGGTTTTCTGATCCAGGGGCTTCTTATAGGCGAAGAGGCGGCGCCAGGGGGTCGAAGGGCTGGCCAAACCCTAGGGGGCGCGGGCCCCCTAGGCCGCGCCGGGCTATGGTGTGGTGGGCCCGTGCCCCCCTCCGGTCCCTCTCGTGTGTTCTGGATGCTTCCGGGGATTCTAAGATCTTTGGCGTTGATTTCGTCCGATTCGAGAATATTTCGTTACTAGGATTTCTGAAACCAAAAACAACGGAAAACGAGGAGCGGCACTTCGGCATCTTGTTAATAGGTTAGTTCCGAGAAAATGCACGAATATGACATAAAGTGTGCATAAAACATGTAGATAACATCAATAATGTGGCATGGAACACAAGAAATTATCGATACGTTGGAGACGTATCGGCATCCCCAAGCTTAGTTCCGCTCGTCCCGAGCAGGTAAAAACGATAACAAGGATAATTTCTGGAGTGACATGCCATCATAATCTTGATCATACTATTTGTAAAGCATATGTAGTGAATGCAGCGATCAAAACAATGTGTATGACATGAGTAAACAAGCTGAATCATAAAGCAAAGACTTTTCATGAATAGCACTTCAAGACAAGCATCAATAAGTCTTGCATAAGAGTTAACTCATAAAGCAATAATTCAAAGTAAAGGTATTGAAGCAACACAAAAGAAGATTAAGTTTCAGCGGTTGCTTTCAACTTATAACATGTATATCTCATGGATAATTGTCAATGCAAAGCAATATAACAAATGCAATATGCAAATATGTAAGAATCAATGCAAAGTTCACACAAGTGTTTGCTTCTTGAGGTGGAGAGAAATAGGTGAACTGACTCAACATTGAAAGTAAAAGAATGGTCCTCCATAGAGGAAAAGCATCGATTGCTATATTTGTGCTAGAGCTTTGATTTTGAAAACATGAAACAATTTTGTCAACGGTAGTAATAAAGCATATGCATCATGTAAATTATATCTTATAAGTTGCAAGCCTCATGCATAGTGTACTAATAGTGCCCGCACCTTGTCCTAATTAGCTTGGGTTAACACTGATCATCATTGCATAACATATGTTTCAACCAAGTGTCACAAAGGGGTACCTCTATGCCGCCTGTACAAGAGTCTAAGGAGAAAGTTCGCATTGGATTTCTCGCTTTTGATCATTCTTCAACTTAGACACCCATACCGGGACAACATAGACAACGAGATAATGGACTCCTCTTTTAATGCTTAAGCATTCAACAACGAGATAATATTCTCATAAGAGATTGAGGTTTTATGTCCAAAGCTGAAACTTCCACCATGATTCATGGCTTTAGTTAGCGGCCCAATGTTCTTCTCTAACAGTATGCATACTCAAACCATTTGATTGTGAAAACCGCCCTTACTTCAGACAAGACGAACATGCATAGAAACTCACATGATATTCAACAAAGAGTTGATGGCGTCCCCAGGAACATGGTTATCGCACAACAAGCAACTTAATAAGAGATAAAGTGCATAAGTACATATTCAATACCACAATAGTTTTTAAGGCTATTTTGTCCCATGAGCTATATATTGCAAAGGTGAATGATGGAATTTTAAAGGTAGCACTCAAGCAATTTACTTTGGAATGGCGGGAAAATACCATGTAGTATAGGTAGATATGGTGGACACAAATGGCATAGTGTTGTTTGGCTCAAGGATTTGGATGCATGAGAAGTATTCCCTCTCGATACAAGGATTAGGCTAGCAAGGTTATTTGAAACAAACACAAGGATGAACCGGTGCAGCAAAACTCACATAAAAGACATATTGTAAACATTATAAGACTCTACACCGTCTTCCTTGTTGTTCAAACTCAATACTAGAAATTATCTAGACCTTAGAGAAACCAAATATGCAAACCAAATTTTAGCATGCTCTATGTATTTCTTCATTAATGGGTGCAAAGCATATGATGCAAGAGCTTAAACATGAGCACAACAATTGCCAAGTATCACATTACCCAAGACATTTTTAGCAATTACTACATGTATCATTTTCCAATTCCAACCATATAACAATTTAACGAAGAGGAAACTTCGCCATGAATATTATGAGCTAAGAACACATGTGTTCCTACGAACCAGCGGAGCGTGTCTCTCTCCCACACAAGCATTTATTCAAACAAAAACAAAAACAAAAACAAACCGACGCTCCAAGAAAAAAGCACATAAGATGTGATGGAATAAAAATATAGTTTCAGGGGAGGAACCTGATAATGTTGTCGATGAAGAAGGGGATGCCTTGGGCATCCCCAAGCTTAGACGCTTGAGTCTTCTTGATATATGCAGGGGTGAACCACCGGGTGCATCCCCAAGCTTAGAGTTTTCACTCTCCTTGATCATGGTATATCATCCTCCTCTCTTGACCCTTGAAAACTTCCTCCACACCAAACTCGAAACAACTCATTAGAGGGTTAGTGGACAATAAAAATTAACATGTTCAGAGGTGACACAATCATTCTTAACACTTCTGGACATTGCATAAAGCTACTGGACATTAATGGATCAAAGAAATTCATCCAACATAGCAAAAGAGGCAATGCGAAATAAAAGGCAGAATCTGTCAAAACAGAACAGTCCGTAAAGATGGATTTTATTAGGCCACCAGACTTGCTCAAATGAAAATGCTCAAATTGAATGAAAGTTGCGTACATATCTGAGGATCATGCACGTAAATTGGCATAATTTTCTGAGCTTCCTGCAGGGCAGTGGGCTCAGATTCGTGACAGCAAAGAAATCTGGAACTGCGCAGTAATCCAAATCTAGTACTTACTTTTCTATCAACGGCTTAACTTGGCACAACAAAACTCAAAACTAAGATAAGGAGAGGTTGCTACAGTAGTAAACAACTTCCAAGACACAAATATAAAACAAAGTACTGTAGCAAAATAACACATGGGTTATCTCCCAAGAAGTTGCTTTCTTTATAGCCATTAAGATGGGCTCAGCGGTTTTAATAATCCATTCGCGGGAAATAGTATTTGAAGCAAAAGAGAGCTTCAAGAGGCAAATTAAAAACAAATTTAAGTCTAACATGCTTCCTATGAAGAGGAATCTTGTACACAAATGAATTCATGAAGAACAAAGTGACAAGCATAAGAGGATAAAACACGAGTAACTTCAAGATTCTCAACATAAAGAGGGGAAACTTAATATTATTAAGATGCATATAACCATATTTCCCTCTCTCATAATAACTTTCCGTAGCATCATTGATGAAATCCACAATATACCCATCACTTAAAACATTCTTATCATGGTTCATATGCATAGAAGTATCATTAAATTTGGCATAAGAAGAGTTATTCTCATTAATAGTAATTGGAGCAAGATTATTATCAAGAATTTGAACATGGTAAACAAGTTGCATATTAAGGGAATTGTTTTTGGTAACCCAATCATGACTATGACAAGTTTCATAAGGATAGTTATAACCTATATCATAGCATTCTTTATAATAATCATCAAAGATCGGAGGCACAGTGTCATCATAAGAAATAGAATAGTTATCTTTCACAGTCGGTTTATCTGTGTCCATACCATCATTGTTATTAGAAGGAGATGTATCAAGAACATAATGACCAGTAGCAAAAGGATTTTCAAACACCTCTTCCCCGAGCTTAGAGCTTTCTATATCATTATGGGAGGAAGCATGGATAGCACTGACACTATGGCAATTATTATCATCATTTTCAGAATTAGTTTCCCGGAGATTTGTAATATCAAAAGTAGTGTGCTCATTCAAATCATGATCGCTAATGTATGTAAAGGGCATAGGAAGATCATCGTATTCAGATTCATTATCACAATAATCATTAGGAGCAACATACTTACGGTTACCTATTGTTATCTCATATACGCGGGGATATGATGTTACCTCTTTCTTTTTATTCTTCTTCTTCTTCTTCTTCTTCTTCTCTTCCTTCTCCTCGTTCCCTTCTTCAGGAGGAAGAGGTTTGAAGGGTGGCTCGTCCACATAACCTGATTTTCTTTCAGAAACAATAGAAGAAACTTGGGAGGATCCCTCCTTTTCATTAATTAGTTGAAAACACACGGCGGTCCTATCATATTTTGGCAAGGTGTCATCTTCTAAAATATTTTGTATGTAAGTATTTGTATGGCTATTATCAATGCAATAAGAAAAACACCCATGCAGGACATCATCAATATCAAGATCACTCGTATGTAACAAAGAGATTTTTCTCGACAGTTCTTCACACCCCAAAAGTAAAGTAAGTTCATCATGCTGATTAGGAGTAATTTCATCATCACAATACAAATTTGCAGCACTCATTGGGTTCAAAATATCACTGGAGGAACATTGAAAATTAAAATGACCCACTTCATGGCAAACTTCACAAATAAAAGGATAGAGGGCACAAACTTTTTTACCAAGATCATCTAGAGCCCTAAACCACTTTCTAGTTTTTTCATTAGCATGATGGATGCAATATTCATCTTTGATTTGATTAATTCCACAAGGTCTATGTATTCCACAAAAATTAACATGCTTATAGGAAATAGCATTCTTAGGAGTTTGAGCATGCTTATTGCAATAATAAACAACAATTTCATTCTTCATGCAAGCCTCTTTAAAAGGTTCATGATACTTATCAAAATTATTTTTAGGCAATTCGAAATGAGAAACAAAGGCTTTATAAAGATTTGCAGCAACTTGAGAGTCAAGACCATAAGTGGCACTCATATTTCGAAATTTATCGGTATCCATAAAAGCTTCAATGCATTCATAATCATAATTTATACCGACTCTTTACCTTCATTGTTCTCCCATCCTTCGGCGTTGTCCTCAATCCGATCAAGGAGATCCCACCTAGCTTCAACCTCCTTGCTTGTGAAAGATCCCTCCGAACACGCGTCCGGATAGTCCTTGTGTTGTCACTGAAAGCCTCGCATAAAAATTGTTAACAATAACATTACGGGGAGCTCATGAATGGGACATTTGAGCATTAGTGATTTCAATCTCCCCCACGCTTGAGAAATACTCTCTCCATCACGAGGATAAAAGTTATAAATATAATTCCTATCAATATGCACTTCATGCGGAGGATAAAATTTAGAATAAAAGAGAGATGCAATTTCCTCCCAACCAAGAGAATGCCTATTCTCCAACAATTTATACCAATGCGCTTGCTTTACCGGACAGTGAAACAGAGAATAGCTTCTTCCTCACTTCATCCATAGAGATACCTGCACACTTGAATAACCCACATATTTCGTGCAAAAACGAGTAAATGATCTCTAGGATGGACGAGATCCATCCCCTTTATAGTGGTTGTCCATAACACGTTCAATAATTTTCATGGGTATTTTATACGGAATACTTTCGGCAGGTGGATTTAAAATATCAGAAGCATTATTAGAGTTATCGCATATGGGAGATAAAGCATTATCAGAACAAATTTTCTCCCCTAAAGATGGGAAGCTAAAAAGACCACAAAAACTAGCTTCCCCAAGCTTAGACTTCTTTATAGCATTAGCAGTAATTGCATTCATACTAATAACATCGCTACTAGCATGCAAATAAGGTTCCATAGGTTTTTTAATTTTCGCATCAAACAATTCTAAATCAGGAAAAAGATTAAAAAGCTCACTAAATTTTTTGTTGTTTTCCATTATGCCTAACTAGTGTAAACAAGAAACAAAAAGTTGCAATTGCGGGATCTAAAGGAAATAGCTTCGAGTACTTACAATGACGAAAATAGCTTAGTAGCCAAGATCCGGAGTGTGAGTACCTTTTACCTTTCCTCCCGAGCAACGGCGCCGGAAAAGTGCTTGATGTCTACGTTCCCCCTCCTTTCCTGTGAGACGGTGTTGGGCCTCCAAGAGTAGAGGTTTGTAGAACAGCGACAAGTTTCCCTTAAGTGGATACCCAAGGTTTATCGAACTCGGGGAGGAAGAGGTCAAAGATATCCCTCTCATGCAACCACCGCAACCACAAAGCAAGAAGTCTCTTGTGTCCCCAACACACCTAATAGGTGCACTAGTTCGGCGAAGAGATAGTGAAATACGGGTGGTATAAATAAGTATGAGCGAGTAGTAACGGCGTGTAGTTGATGGTGGTAATATGGTAGCGAGTAGTAACGCAGCGAGAACGATGAACAAGCGAGTGATAGCGAGTATTTAGGAACAAGGCCTAGGGATTACACTTTCACTAGTGGACACTCTCAACATTGATCACATAACGAGAATAGATAAATGCATACTCTACACTTTTGTTGGATGATGAACACATTGCGTAGGATTACACGAACCCTCAATGCCGGAGTTAACAAGCTCCACAATAATGCTCATGTTTTAGTAACCTTTAGTGTAAGATAGATCAACGGACTAAACCAAGTACTAGCATAGCATGCACACCGTAACCTTCATGCATATGTAGGAGGAATAGATCACATCAATATTATCATAGCAATAGTTAACTTCATAATCTACAAGAGATCACAATCATAGCATAAACCAAGTACTAACACGGTGCACGCACTGTCATCTTTGCACACATGCAGGAGGAATAAAACTACTTTAATAACACATCACTAGAGTAGCACATAGATAAATTGTGATACAAACTCATATGAATCTCAATGAGATCATTGTATTGAAGTACATGGAAGAGAGATGAACCACATAGCTACCGGTACAGCCCCGAGCCTCGATGGAGAACTACTCCCTCCTCATGGGAGCAGCAGCGGTGATGAAGATGGCGGTGGAGATGGCAGCGGTGTCGATGGAGAAGCCTTCCGGGGGCACTTCCCGCTCCGGCGGGGTGCCGGAACGGAGTTCTGTCCCCGAATTGGAGTTTCGCGATGGCGGCGGCGCCACGGTAACTTTTACCGGAGTTTCGTCAATTGGTATCGGGTTTTCGATCCGGGGGCTTCTTATAGGCGAAGAGGCGGCGCCGGGGGGTCGAAGGGCTGGCCAAACCCTAGGGGGCGCGGGCCCCCCTAGGCCGCGCCGAGGCTATGGTGTGGTGGGCTCGTGCCCCCCTCCGGTCCCTCTCGTGTGTTCCGGATGCTTCCGGGGATTCTAAGATCTTTGGCGTTGATTTCGTCCGATTCGAGAATATTTCGTTACTAGGATTTACGAAACCAAAAACAACGAGAAAACGAGGAACCGGCACTTCGGCATCTTGTTAATAGGTTAGTTCCGGAAAATGCACGAATATGACATAAAGTGTGCATAAAACATGTAGATAACATCAATAATGTGGCATGGAACATAAGAAATTATCGATACGTCGGAGACGTATCAGTGCCGTCCATCAATCACATACCATGGAGGAGTGTCTATTTAGTTTAATTAATTTGGGACTGGGAATCCCATTGCCAGCTCTTTTTGCAAAATTATTGGATAAGCGGATGAAGCCACTAGTCCATTGGTGGAAATTGCCCAACAAGATTGAAAGATAAAACACCACATACTTCCTCATGAGCTATAAAACATTGACACAAATAAGAAGTAATAAGTTTTGAATTGTTTAAAGGTAGCACATGAAGTATTT
>NC_061512.1:1652963-1674661 GCF_022539505.1 Lolium rigidum | reverse complement strand
AATCTTCCAAGCCCGGCCCACCTCTGGATTTGTCTAAAATCTGGTGATAACACCTCCATCTAAAGCAAGCATTTGAGTTGTTGTGATCAAACTATTATATTGTGATTTGCTTCATCATGTCTTTATTCATTCTTGTTTAGTACAAGTTTTACCTGAATGAATATAGCTTTGAAAGTCATCAATGATTAATATGATTGAGTATGCAAGTTTACCATAAGCTTTAATATGAGAGCGCTGCTCAATAGATAAAGTATAATCTATTATCTGTTCTCTGACCAAGAACAAAGTTTGCCATCACCAATTATGATTTCTTATGCACCTTTATTTGTGATTACCTTATACTTGTTTCAAGTTGAGTTATATGAGGAAGTTGTTTACTATAATGTCTTGTGTGAATGAATATGATGCTTCTTGTCCGTATTTTATTTATCGACTCTTCACTCCATAAACATGTGGTCTGTTTACCGAGTTCGGTTTCGCTTGGGGACAAGCGAAGTCTAAGCTTAGGGGGAGTTGATACGTCCAATTTGCATCACTATTTTATATCATAATTTGTTGTTATTCATTGATATATTTCATATTGGGACACAATACTTGTGTTATTTCATCTATTTTGCATGTTTCATGATTATTTGGAGATCGCGCACCGGAGCCGAGATTCTCGCTGGAAAAAGCACCGTCGGGATGCAATATTTCGGAAGATCAAGCTGTGGAAGGAAATTTCACCAAAAATCCTATTTTTCCGAGATGACGAAGGAAGCCGAGAAGGGGAGCCAGGCTTGGACCCAAGGTGGGCCCACACCATAGGGCGGCGCGGCCCATGGCCTGGCCGCGCCACCATGTGGTGTGGGGCCCCCACAGCCCCTTTCGCCTCCTTTTCTTCGCGAAACCCTTCGTCCCGAAGACCTAAGCCAGAGAGGAATCCTCACGAAGGGTTACAGCCGCCTCTGCGGGGCGGAGAACACCGCAGAGAAAAGAGCTCTCCGGCGGGCAGGAATCCGCCGGGGAAATTCCCTCCCGGAGGGGGAAATCGACGCCATCGTCACCGCCATCAAGCTGGACATCATCTCCATCACCATCATCATCATCTCCATCATCATCACCGCCATCTCCACCGCTGCACCTCGTCACCGCCGTAGCAATTTGGGTTTGATCTTGATTGTTTGATAGGGGAAACTCTCCCGGTACTGATTTCTACTTGTTATTGATGCTATTGAGTGAAACCATTGAACCAAGGTTTATGTTCAGATTGTTATTCATCATCATCATATCACCTCTGATCATGTTCCATATGATGTCTCGTGAGTAGTTCGTTTAGTTCTTGAGGACATGGGTGAAGTCTAAATGTTAGTAGTGAATTATGGTTGAGTAATATTCAATGTTATGATATTTAAGTTGTGGTGTTATTTTTCTAGTGGTGTCGTGTGAACGTCGACTACACGACACTTCACCTTTATGGGCCTAGGGGAATGCATCTTGTACTCGTTTGCCAATTGCGGGGTTGCCGGAGTGACGAAACACTGAGCCCCGTTGGTATATCGATGCGGGGAGGGATCGCGAGGATCTCGAGTTTAAGGTCTGTGGTTAGATTTATCTTAATTACTTTCTTGTAGTTGCGGATGCTTGCAAGGGGTATAATCACAAGTATGTATTAGTCCTAGGAAGGGCGGTACATTAGCATAGGTTCACCCACACAACACTTATCAAAACAATGAAGATTAATCAGCTATATGTAGCGAAAGCACTAGACTAAAATCCCGTGTGTCCTCGAGAACGTTTGGTAATTATAAGTAAACAAACCGGCTTGTCCTTTGTGCTAAAAAGGATTGGGCCACTCGCTGCAATTATTTCTCTCGCATTTTACTTACTTGTACTTTATTCATCTGTTACATCAAAACCCCACGAAAACTTGTGCGTGAGCATTTACGGTGAATCCTTCATCGAAACTGCTTGTCAACACCTTCTGCTCCTCGTTGGGTTCGACACTCTTATTTATCGAAAGTACTACGATACACCCCCTATACTTGTGGGTCATCAGATCTCAGCCTGCCGGAGAGCTCTTTTCTCTCTGGTGTTCTCCTCCCCGCAGAGGCGGCTGTGGCTCTTCGCGACGTACCCCTGGAGCTTAGGTTTTTGGGACGAAGGCGTACGCGAAGAAAAGGAGGCGAGAGGGGGTTGTGGGCCCCCTCCTCACAGGGCGGCGCGGCCAGGGCAGGGCCCGCGCCGGTCTATGAGGGGGGCCCATGGCGGCCCTCCTCGGCTCCCCTTACGGCTCCCTTCGTCATGCTGGAAAAATAGGATTTTTCATATAATTTCCGTCAACTGGTTGATCTTCCGAAATATTGCATTCGACGGTGCTTTTTCCAGCGGAATCCCGGCTCCGGTGCGTGATCCTCCAATAATCATGAAACATGCAAAATAGATGAAATAACATAAGTATCATCTCCAAATATGAAATATATCAATGAATAACAGCAAATTATGATATAGAATAGTGATGCAAATTGGACGTATCAAGTGTCTATTGCAAAATTAAGTTGCTTACTGATGAATCAGGGCAAAACATGTGGAGAGTTATTAATGAAAGTTGATTAATTGGGGCTGGGAACCCCGTTGCCAGCTCTTATTGCAAAATTATAGGATAAGTGGATGAAGCCACTAGTCCATTAGTCGAAGCTGCCTAACAAGACTGAAAGATAAGACATTAAGTTGCTCACATCTTTACTGTCGTACGGAACATTGGCCAGACCTCCATATACTTCTGCCATAATCCGCATGATCCTTCCTGCTGAGAGATTGACCTTATGCAATAGTCTTACAAAATCCTTTTCCTCCTTAGGAATTCCTTTATGAGACCTTAAGTACTTCTTCAACGAGAAATTCTTTATTAATTTGTGATTGTGCTCCTCAATGAAGTATGTTACATGCCACTTCTTCCCTTTCCTTCTTACTCTCAGACGAGCCTTGCATTCTGTTTTCTTAGTGATGCTCCGGTTCCTTTTCCTAACTGGAGGTACATCTAGTTGATTTATATCCTCATTTTCCCCACTCTTGTTGCAAACAAAAAGCTGCTTGTCCTTCTGTCCATCAATGGTCGAGTTCTTCGATGTACTACACTTGATGGAAAAACCAACTTATGAGCATATCTGTTGTAGTGCAACTTCGCCTCGTCCCATGATTCAAACATCATGCCTGGGTAAGGTGTCTGGATGTTAGTTTGACTGCATGGTGTTGACTGGACTTCTTCGTCATCATCATCACCACCTTCTGAGTCATCAGTCGATAGTGTTTGTCCAGTTTCAGCTTCTGTATCAGCAGATACATTTGTGTTGCTACCGCTTGCATGTTTACTACCATCTGTTTCTTTTCTTACATCACCGCTGCTTGTCATCCTTGCATTACTGCCAGATAAACCACCCTTTTCCAAATTTTCTGAATCACTCAAATCCTCAATTACTACTTCATTCAGATCAAGTCCACGACGAGCATCCATATCTGTAAGGAAGAAACACACTTGTAAAATAAAAAAAAAACAGGGAGGGTGATGGCGTGCAAGACACACGTCCGTTGGGAACCCCAAGAGGAAGGTGTGATGCGTACAGCAGCAAGTTTTCCCTCAGTAAGAAACCAAGGTTATCGAACCAGTAGGAGTCAAGGATCACGTGAAGGTCGTTGGTGACGGAGTGTAGTGCGGCGCAACACCGGGGATTCCGGCGCCAACGTGGAACCTGCACAACACAATCAAAGTACTTTGCCCCAACGTAACGGTGAGGTTGTCAATCTCACCGAGCTTGCTAGTAAACAAAGGATTAAATGTATAGTGTGGAAGATGATGTTTGTTTGCGAAGAACATGTAAAGAACAAGTATTGCGGTAGATTGTATTTCAGATGTAAAGAATGGACCGGGGTCTACGAGTTCACTAGTGGTGTCTCTCCCATAAGATAAATAGCATGTTGGGTGAACAAATTACAGTTGGGCAATTGACAAATAAAGAAGGCATAACAATGCACATACATATATCACGATGACTACTATGAGATTTAGTCGAGGCATTACGACAAAGTACATAGACCGCTATCCGGCATGCATCTATGCCTAAAAAGTCCACCTTCGGGTTATCATCCGAACCCCTTCCGATATTAAGTTGCAAACAACGGACAATTGCATTAAGTATGGTGCGTAATGTAATCAACACAAATATCCTTAGACAAAGCATTGATGTTTTATCCCTAGTGGCAACGAGCACATCCACAACCTTAGAACTTTCGTCACCTTGTCCCGGATTCAATGGAGGCATGAACCCACTATCGAGCATAAATACTCCCTCTTGGAGTTACAAGTATCAACTTAGGCGAGCCTCTACTAGCAACGGAGAGCATGCAAGAACATAAACAACACATATAATAGATTGATAATCAACATGACATAGTATTCCATATTCATCGGATCCCAACAAACACAACATGTAGCATTACAAATAGATGATCTTGATCATGATAGGCAGCTCACAAGATCTAACATGATAGCATAATGAGGAGAAGACAACCATCTAGCTACTGCTATGGACCCATAGTCCAGGGGTGAACTACTCACACATCGAATCGGAGGCGATCATGGTGATGAAGAGACCTCCGGGAGATGATTCCCCTCTCCTGCGGGGGTGCGGAGAGCGATCTCCTGAATCCCCGAGATGGGATTGGCGGCGACGTCTCTGGAAGGTTTACCGTATCGTGGCTCTCGGTACTGGGGTTTTCGCGACGAAGGCTTTAAGTAGGCGGAAGGGCGGAGTCGGAGGGCTGACGAGGGGCCCACCCCATAGGGCGGCGCGGGCCCCCTCTGGCCGCGCCGGCCTATGGGTACGGCGCCTCATCGCCCCACTTCGTAACCCTTTCGGTCTTCTGGAAGACCCTGGGCGTTGATTTCGTCCAATTCCGAGAATATTTCCTTTGTAGAATTTCTGAAACCAAAAACAGCAGAAAACAACAACTGGCTCTTCGGCATCTCGTCAATAGGTTAGTGCCGGAAAATGCATAATAATGACATAAAGTGTGTATAAAACATGTGAGTATCATCATAAAAGTAGCATGGAACATAAGAAATTATAGATACGTTTGGGACGTATCAAGCATCCCCAAGCTTAGTTCCTACTCGCCCTCGAGTAGGTAAACGATAACAAGGATAATTTATGAAGTGACATGCTATCATAATCTTGATCAATACTATTGTAAAGCATATGAGATGAATGCAGCGATTCGAAGCAATGGTGAAGACAATGAATAAACAAGCTGAATCATATAGCAAAGACTTTTCATGAATAATACTTTCAAGACAAGCATCAATAAGACTTGCATAAGAGTTAACTCATAAAGCAATAAATTCTTAGTAGAAAGCTTTGAAACAACACAAAGGAAGATATAAGTTTCAGCGAGTTTCTTTCAACTTCAACATGTTTATCTCATGGATAATTGTCAACACAAAGTAATATAACAAGTGCAATAGGTAAACATGTAAGAATCAATGCACACGAGTTCACACAAGTGTTTGCTTCTAAGATAGAAAGAAGTAGGTAAACTGACTCAACAATAAAGTAAAAGATAGGCCCTTCGTAGAGGGAAGCATGGATTACTATTTTTGTACTAGAGCTTTTCATTTTGAAAACATAGAAACAATTTTGTCAACGGTAGTAATAAATCATATGTGTTATGTATAAGATATCCTATAAGTTGCAAGCCTCATGCATAGATTACTAATAGTGCCCGCACCTTGTCCTAATTAGCTTGGATTTACATGGATTATCATTGCATAACATATGTTTCAACCAAGTGTCACAAAGGGGTACCTCTATGCCGCATGTACAAAGGTCTAAGGAGAAAGATCGCATTTGATTTCTCATTTTTGATTATTCTCAACTTAGGCATCCATACCGGGACAACATAGACAACGAGATAATGGACTCCTCTTTAATGCATAAGCATTCAACAACGGATAATATTCTCATAAGAGAGTGAGGATTAATTGTCCAAAGCTGAAACTTCCACCATGGATCATGGCTTTAGTTAGCGGCCCAATGTTCTTCTCTAACAATATGCATACTCAAACCATTTGATCATGATAAATCACCCTTACTTCAGACAAGATGAACATGCATAGCAACTCACATGATATTCAACAAAGGTGTAATAGTTGATGGCGTCCCCAGAAACATGGTTACCGCTTGACATAGGCATCCCAAATGGGCCTGCCAAAGATGGTACCCGGGGTTTAATGAAGGCCCACTACCCGAAGAATAAGAAGGTTCGAGAGTCCAAGATATATTAAGGAAAGTAGAGTTGTAATAGGAAGTGTTGTTTGATTTCTGGTGGGATGAGTTAGAAACCGTCCCGGACTCTGTAACTTGTACAAAACGAAACCCTCGGCTCCATCTCTTATATAAAGGGGAGTCGAGGGACGAGGAGATCATCGAATCATTGTTCACAAACCCTAGTTTTCGTAATCGTCGAGTACTTTTCGGCTGAAACCTTCGAGATCTACTTGCCCTCTACTTCTAACTAAACCCTAGCCTATAACCCGTAGGCATTGACAAGTTGATCCCTTGTCAATTGGCGCCGTCTGTGGGAACTAGAGGTGTAAGGATCTGATCTCGATGGCACGTTCAAGATCTTCGACATCGTCAACCGGAAGCAACACAATGGACCGAGGTAAACGGATCGCTGCTTGGTCTTGTCGATTTTGTTCCTCACCCACCCTCCCGTTTGGATGCATATGCGTATGCGGCGGAGCCCATGGAGATGACGTTCGGAAGGTTTCACTTTCGCGTCGAAAAGGAAGGATCGTATCGTGTCGAAATTCCGATTTCGTCGGGATCGTCGGCGGTCGATTCCGATTTTTCAGGCTATGCATCGTCAACCGAGTCAGGAGAAGAAGAAACTTCGGCAACACGTTACGTCAGCACCAGAGCAAGAGAGAAACTCGCCAAGATCTTCAGCGACACATCGTTTGAGTCATCTTAGGACTCATATATAAGCGATGGCTCAAGCGATGTCGACAGTTACGACTTCATCGACAAATCTATCACAGTGGGCAAGGTCTTCATCAATCTCAACAATGATGTCACCAAACCCAACATAGATCTGAGCACAAAATATCATCAGATTTATGCTACCGAAAATCAAGAGGAAACATCGGAGGCTTTCGACGATTTGGGTAATCCCTATGTCGATCCCTCGGATCTAAGGAGAGGTATGGGCACTAAATATGTCGGGCCCACACCACGTGTCGAGTTCAACTTCCACAAGCAGCACTGGGATAGAGCTGCAAAAGCTCTAGATGGTTCGGAGCCAATGACGACAACGGCTACGGCTCAAGAAGCTGCAAGCTTATCAATATAGGCTCGCACGAGCGCCGGAGAAATAGAAAAACGAGACGGCTGAGTTGAACGGGAGAAAGGAGGCGAGCTACGCATCCGGCGGGAGAAGGGCAGATCTAAGTCGACAATCTAGAGTTTCGGATGATAGCCACAGGGAGGCTCGGAACGAGAGGAAGATCAAGGTTACGAGCACATACCCGAAGCGAGAAGAGAGCACTTGGTTCAAAACCTCGACATGTCCTTTATGTCGATAGATACAAGAGGAAACATTATCCCTAAGACACCAGAAGTTGGGTATATGGCGACACAAGCTTACATCCTCGCATCTAGGCCACCCCCAGGAGATCCAAGGGAAACATTATACAATATGGCGTTAGCGAGGGTTGGAGCTATGGGGACGGCGTTTGTATCAACGCCTCCCGGAAGGAACGGCAAGGCAAAATAGTCCACGACCTGCCGGCGGCAACGGCGGCAGTCCATGAAGGACCAAGTGGAGCAAGAGACACGGGAGCACAAGCAAGGGTCGATAGAGCAAGGCAAAGCGAAGGGATCATCGGCAATCCCCGGAGCTTAACGACGAGGACATGTGCGGCCTGCCGTGCTTCACAAGGAGAGTACGAAAACTCGAGTCCCTTCGGGATTTAAGTTGCTCGATCACTTCAAAAAATTCGACGGCTTGCAAGATCCAGAGGATTGGCTAGTTGATTACCTCGAGACGGTGAAGTTAACTGGAGGAACTAGGGCAACAGCCATGCAAAGTATTCAGGTGCACTTAAGTGGAGCCTGATACGTCGAAATTGCATCACTATTTTATATCATAATTTGCTGTTATTCATCGATATATTTCATATTGGGACACAATACTTATGTTATTTCATCTGTTTTGCATGTTTCATCATTATTGGAGGATCGAACACCGGAGCCAGGATTTTGCTGGAAAAAGCACCGTCAGAACGCAATATTTCGGAAGATCAACTGTGGCAGGAAATTATACCAAAAATCCTATTTTTCAAGATGACGGAGGAAGCCAGAAGGAGGAGCCAGGAGGAGCCAGGGTGGGCCCACACCCTAGGGCGGCGCGGCCCAAGCCCTGGCCGCGCCGCCATGTGGTGTGGAGGGCCCACGACCCCTTTCGCCTCCTTTTCTTCGCCAAACCCTTCGTCCCGAAGACCTAAGCCACGAGAGGGTACCTCATGAAGAGTTACAGCCGCCTCGCGGGGCGGAGAACACCGAGAGAGAAAGAGCTCTCCGGCGGGCGAGGAATCCGCCGGGGAAATTCCCTCCGGGAGGGGAAATCGACGCCATCGTCACCGTCATCGAGCTGGACATCATCTCCATCACCATCATCATCATCTCCACCATCATCACCGCCATCTCCTCCGCAGCACCTCGTCACCGCCGTAGCAATTTGGGTTTGATCTTGATTGTTTGATAGGGGAAACTCTCCCGGTATCTATTCATACTTGTTGTTGATGCTATTGAGTGAAACCATTGAACCAAGTTTATGTTCAGATTGTTATTCATCATCATATCACCTCCGATCATGTTCCATATGATGTCTCGTGAGTAGTTCGTTTAGTTCTTGAGGACATGGGTGAAGTCTAAATGTTAGTAGTGAACTATGGTTGAGTAATATTCAATGGTGTGATATTTAAGTTGTGGTGTTATTCTTCTAGTGGTGTCATGTGAACGTCGACTACATGACACTTCACCATTTATGGGCCTAGGGGAATGCATCTTGTATTCGTTTGCTAATTGCGGGGTTGCCGGAGTGACGAAACCTAAACCCCCGTTGGTATATCGATGCGGGAGGGATCGCGGGATCTCGAGTTTAAGGCTGTGGTTAGATTTATTCTTAATTACTTTCTTGTAGTTGCGGATGCTTGCAAGGGGTATAATCACAAGTATGTATTTAGTCCTAGGAAGGGCGGTACATTAGCATAGGTTCACCCACACAACACTTATCATAACAATGAAGATTATTTAGCCGTATGTAGCGAAAGCACTAGACTAAAATCCCATGTGTCCTCGAGAACGTTTGGTCATTATAAGTAAACAAACCGGCTTGTCCTTTGTGCTAAAAGGATTGGGCCACTCGCTGCAATTGTTACTCTCGCACTTTACATACTCGTACTTTATTCAACTGTTACATCAAAACCCCCGAATACTTGTACGTGAGCATTTACGGTGAATCCTTCATCGAGACTGCTTGTCAACACCTTCGCTCCTCGTTGGGATCGACATTCTTACTTATCGAAGATACTACGATACACCCCCTATACTTGTGGGTCATCAAGACTATTTTACGGCGCCGTTGCCGGGGAGTGAAGCGCTATTGGTAAGTGGAATTGGTAAGGAAAGCCTTTCTTGTTGTGCTGATTTTATTTACGCTTGCTTGCTATAAGTCATTATGGAGAGATCTTCTCTTCAATTTCTATTTGGGAAATCTACTACTATGCAACGGTAGTGGATGAGGCGCCAGGTGAGGAAGTAATACCATATAAAATACCTACGAAAATTATTGAACATGTTATGGATAACCGCTATGAAGGGGATGGAACTGTCCACCCCGGTGATCATTTACTGTTTTTGCATGAATTATGCGGGTGTTATCACCAGATTTTGGCTAAATCAGGAGGTGGGCCGCGATCAAGATGGGCTTGAAAGATTACACATGAAAGATCTATGAAGCGGCCTTGCACGGAGAATTTGGGCTAAGTTGCCCGTGTATCTTTAATTATGGTAGATTGTATCTAGATTAAAAGTTAGAGTTTATCTCGTGCACGGTTTAGTGCACGCCCACATTAGAAAGTCCGTCTGGACTATAAATATGTACCTAGGGTTTATGGAATAAACAACAACTCACGTTCAACCCCAAAAACAAACCAATCTCGGCGCATCGCCAACTCCTTCGTCTCGAGGGTTTCTATCGGGTAAGCGACATGCTTGCCTAGATCGCATCTTGCGATCTAGGCAGCACTAAGCCACGTTGTTCATGCGTTGCTCGTCTTGAAGCGCTTTTGATGGCGAGCAACGTAGTTATCATTAGATGTGTTAGGGTTAGCATTGTTCTTCGTTTAAGCATGCTTACGTAGTGCAACCCTTGCATATCTAGCCGCCCTCACACCTATCTCGGGTGTGGGGGCGGCACCCGCTTGATCATTATTTAGTAGATCTGATCCGTTACGATTGCTCCTTGTTCTACAAGGATTAGTTTAATATACTGCAATAGTTAGGCCTTACAAAGGGGGAGGATCCGAGTGGCACGTAGGGTGGCGTTCGCAAATCCTAAACGGGATGTTCAGAGGATCAACTTCATGTTGGTTTTTAGGCCTTGTTTAGGATCGGCTTACGAGCACCGTGCGTGGCCGCGAGGCCTAACCTGGAGTAGGATGATCCGATTATGCGGTGAAAACCCTAAATCGTCGTAGATCTAATTAGCTTTATCTTGATCAAGCGGGACCACCAAGTATTCGTGCACCCGTACGAATCATGGGTGGATCGGCTCTTTGAGCCGATTCACGAGATAACTTTGAGAGCCGATCGAGGCTCGTATTTAACGTTTACATGTATGCCCTGCGGGAAACTAAGCGAGGCATCCCCATCACCTTCCCGACCGGGTATAGGTCGGGTGGCACGCCCTTGCACTTCGCATCGCCGCGTGTGACCGAGAAGAGCATTGCGGGCCGTCGCTCGGAGGGTCTCGGCCAGCCGCAGCTCTAGGCTCTTCCCGGCTCTACGGTGTTGACAAGGCCGCTGCCCGCCGGTGGGTTTTGGCGGTCAACACATTCACGGCACGCCCGGTGGGACAATCGTCTACATCAACCACATCGCCATCTACATGCGAGATGGCGGACGGCACGCCGAGTCACCTACGAGGAGCTGCCGACGAGCTCAAGAAGCAATACAACGAGATCAAGGCCACCCTCGAAGCCGACCTCATCGGCTCCTTTCGGAGAACCCGTTCCCATGGCATCGGATGGAAGGGATTCTCACCGCAAGGTGCACTCGATGGGATAGACCCTCTGCCCCGTCGGAGGAACGCACCGGGGAGCTGCGGCGGGAGATCAACTACTTGGTGGCTCACTCGCTACATCGCCACTGCGAAAACTTGGTCAACGTGTTGGAGCGTGTCGCCCTGCGCGTAATCCGAGGAGATCATGAGCCACCGGTACTCGCTCGTCGGGACCAGCTCTCGGGACTCATCAAGGAGAGTTGCCATTCCGGTCCGTCCACCGCTGCCATATGCGTTGGCAGCACTCTGCTGAAGTGCCGAGCTACACCGGCATTCCTCGTCTACAAGATTGGTGGTGACCCTAGTGACTACCAGTTCTTGACTGAGGCGCCTAAGGAGATCCCTCAAGGATACGCGTGCACGTATGTGCCGGATTGTGGTAACTGGGCACTCACAAACCAGGCCACAACATCGGGGACTCCGGCATTGACAGGAGGAACGTCAGCGACAGAGCTTGAGAAGCAGACGTGGCTAACCAAGTACGCCACACCGACGAAACTCCCGAACCCAGCTCCTGCAGTTGGCTCAGAGCTGGAAAAGCAAACATGGCTGGCTAAGTACGCCACCCCGCGAATCTTCGGAGTGCAACTCCTACGGCCAGCACGGCGGATCGGATCGGTACCATGCCGAGAGACCGGTTCGGCATGGTGCCGAAAAGAAGAGCGATCGGCTATTCCAAGCCGTACCCCGACGATTACGAGATGATCCCGCTGCCACCTAAATATCGGCTCCACGACTTCTCCAAATTCGGTGGATCGGATGGCTCCCGGCTCCATCGAGCACGTCGGCCGATATTTGGCTCAACTAGGACCGGCTTCGGTGTCGGATCGGCTACGCGTGAGGCTCTTTTCACGGTCCCTCACGGGATCGGCTTTTGGATGGTACACCTCTTTGCCGGCAAACTCCATCCGAGTCTTGGAAGCAATTGGAAGAACAGTTCCATATGCAATACCATTCAGAAGCTTCCGAGTGCGGCATTGCCGATCTAGCACAACTACGTCGAAGCGCGGGGAAACGGTGACGAGTACATCCAGGCGCTTCGGGAATCTTAGGAACCGATGTTATTCGGTTCGTATAAGCTGAAAAGGAAGCGATCGAGTTGGCGATAGCGAGGCCTTGCAACACGGCTCAAGGACATGGCCTCCCAAGCAGATTATCCCTCGGCGGCGCACATGGTTCGGAAACTATCGGCATATGAACAGCGCCACCGGACCTGTACCAAGACAAGTTCAAGCGTGCGGTAGTCATGGTCGATACGAGAGGAAGATGAAGCGCCTGCGGGAGACCAAGAAGTAGCGATGGGCTGAGTGGACTCGGGGAGGAACCCCCGTGTCCTGCAAATGGGTAAAGCCACCAGGGCCGCCCAGGGGATTTAATTTTGACGTGACCAAGACTGAACAAATCTTCGACCTCCTGCTCAAGGAGAAACAGTTGACGATTCCTGAAGGTCTCAAGTTCCCCACGGCTATCCATACAAGCCGATATCTGCAGTCATCCAGCAGGTATCGGCTCGGGGGGCATATAATCAGATGAACATGTGCAGATAAAACATGTGAGAACATACGTGCAATGAAACATTGGGGGCCGATTAAGAAACATCGGCCAAATAAAAACAAACCCCAAAAACAAACCAATCTCACATGTTTCACATCGCCATCTACATCTGAGATGGCGGACGGCACGCCAGTCACCTACGAGGAGCTGCCTGACGAGCTCAAGAAGCAATACAACGAGATCAAGGCCACCCTCGAAGCCGACCTCATCGGCTCATATCACAGAACCCGTTCGCATGGCGTCAGGCGGAAGGAGTTCTCACCGGAGGGCGCACTCGATGAAGTGGACCTATCTATCCCGTCAGAGGAACGCACCAGGGCCGTACGCCATGAGATTGGTGGCATGGTGGCTCACTCGTTGCGTCTCCATTCCGAGAGCCTGGTGAATACTTTGGAGCATGTCGCCGTTCGGATGATCAAGGAGGTCATGAAGAATCAGCACTCTTTGTTAGAGCCAGCTCTCAGGGCCTACCAAGGAAAAGTGCCACTCCAGCCCCGTCTGCCGTTGTCGCGCACATCGGCAACACCAGGAGCGCATAATTCACCGGCGCTTGCCGTTGACAGGATTAACGGTACTCACCCTGGGAGGTGCCAACCAGGGCATCCGTTCAACATCAACATGATAGAACTGGGGCACCCCCTTGATGAAGATAAAGGCGAGGGCAACTGCTCTCGTGGCGAAGATAAGGAAGAGGCTGCTCCATGTGATCGGCCCCGACACCGCCAAAACATCCTGGTGATGATCAAGGTAGAAGCCGACGCTAGTAATCGGCCCGTTGTATCCGTATCACCCGCTCTCCCAGTATGCGGCGTCGACCTCACAGGGACGGGAAGCTAGGGTACGGGTTCACATCAGGCTGATGAGCTAGAGGAAGTCGACATCGGTCCTGGGGATAAGCCTCGACCTACTTTTATCAGCAAGAAGTTAGATCCGCAGCTCAGGGGACAGATGATAGCCCTGTAGAAGGAATACCCAGATTGCTTTGCATGGGATTACATAGAGATGCCTGGGTTGGACAGGAGCATCATTGAGCATCGCCTCCCCCTGAAGAAAGGATTTCGGCCGTTCCAACAACGAGCACGTCAGATGAGGGCCGAGATTGCGGAAGAAGTCAAGAAGGAGATTGAGAAAATGTTGGCCGCCGGATTCATCGGAGCCATGCGGGTATGCTGAATGGATCTCCCGGTATCGTTCCGGTGGAGAAGAAGGACGGCCGATGGCGCGTGGCCATCGATTTCCGAGATCTTAACAGAGCTACCCCAAAGGACGAATATCCGATGCCCGTGGCGGAAACATTGATAAACGCCGCTGCTGGCCACAAGGTGTTGAGCTTCATGGATGGCAACGCCGGTTATAATCAGATTTTCATGGCTCCGGAAGACATACACAAGACCGCATTCAGGGTACCAGGGGCGGTAGGCTTGTTCGAGTACGTGGTCATGACCTTTGGGTTGAAGAATGCTGGTGCAACGTACCAACGAGCCATGAATTATATATTTCATGATCTGATCGGCAAGTTGGTGGAGATCTATATCGACGACGTGGTGGTCAAGTCAGTCTCCATGGAGGGGCACTTGGACGATCTACGATGCGTCCTAGACCGGACTCGGAAATTCGGGCTGAGAATGAATCCGAAGAAGTGTGCCTTTGGCGTGACGGCTGGTCAATTCCTAGGTTTTCTGGTTCATGAACGGGGAATTGAGATCGGCCTGAAAAGTCGGGAGGCGGTGCGTACCATGCAGCCGCCGACCAAAAAAGAGCTTCAACGCCTCATCGGCAAGATCAATTTCGTCCGGCGGTTCATCTCTAATCTGTCAGGACGAATCGAGCCGTTCATGGCGCTGGTGAAGACTAAATCTGACGACGAGTTTCATTGGGGGGCAGAACAGCAACAGGCGTTTGATGAAATTAAGCGATATCTGACGACGCCGCCTGGGGCGGAGCCAGGATTCAGGCATAGGGGGGGCGAGGCGCAGGCGAAGTCAAACATTTGTTCCGTGTTTGGGCAAGCTACCAGAGAGAAAAATTGTCGTATAATCCTCCGGTAATTGTTGAGTCAACAATAATGAACACATCACAAATTTGGATCCTAAACCAGCATAACAATGGGTCATGCATATAAATTTTATTACCAAAAATTTATATACATATCATAGATATTTTTTTTGGATATTCCTCTAGCACTTCTACTAAGGTTGCATGGAAAAAAATACTACCGATCAGCTAGCACTTTTACTAGACTAGACTGTACATACACTTACTCAAACATAATTGATAAATTATCCATATAGCATTACACACGTACCTTTAGATTTGATTGATTGATCAGGAATAACTAGGACCAAATCCTCCATGATGATGAGGCGTCGCAGCAGATAGTAGGATCTACAATTCAGCATTGGCTTGGCTAGAATGATCGCCAGTGAGTTCCTAGCGGCTGGCCCTGAACGGAGTTTGCGACCTGCGGTAGGCGTCATCGCCGATGGATCTTTTTTTTAGCTGATGGCCGATCAATCTGGGATTAGGGTAAAGGAGACGGCTGGCTCGTACTCGGCAAACAAAACATAACTACAGAAATGGTTGGATGGACTAAACTGGGCTGGGCTTCGGTCTGTACAAGCGTATGGTCAAAGGGTGTAGGCCTGGGCTTTGAGGACCAATGCAGTACTAGTGATCTGCCGACAGCTAGCTTCCCTCAAAAAGAAAAAAATCTGCGTCAATTATCATCATTACGTTGCTCCAACCAGTAATACGTATACACCAAATCATTAGGGGGCGCCAAACCATGGGGGGTCTAGCCCATGCCCGCCCCCCCCCCTTGTCTCCGCCCCTGCCTGTGCTAGTTCCGCCCCAGCAAGACAGGCCATTCTACATCTACCTGTCAGTAGCTGACACGTCCATTGCTTCAGTGGTGGTGCAACTTTACGATGGCGTTGAGAGAGTCGTTTTCTACCTCAGCAGAAGGATGCTGGACGCGGAGACAAGATACCCTGAGGTCGAGAAACTTTGCCTCTGCTTATTCTTCACCTGCACCAAGCTTCATCACATCCTTCTGACGGCGAGAGATCATCGTCATGCTGTAAATCAGACGTCGTCAAACACATGTTGTCGGCCCCTGTTTTGAAAGGCCGACTAGGTAAATGGATGCTTGCGCTGTCAGAATTTGATCTCCGGTACCAGCCTGCGAAGGCAGTCAAGGGCCAAGCGTTGGCCGATCTCATCGCTGAACGGATCAGCACCAATATAGCAGCACTATCCATACGGGCATGGGCTATGTTCTTCGATGGATCGGTTTGTGACGATGGTTGCGGCATCGGCATTCTGCTCGTGTCGCCTCGGGGGGCAGAATACTCCTTCTCCATCAGATTATCTACCCCTTGCACCAACAACGTAGCGAGTATGAGGCAATACGTAAGGGAATGGAATTGCTATTGGAAGGCTGGAGCGGAAGGCTGTAGAGCTCTTTGGAGACTCAAAGTTGGTGATTAACCAGCTCACGGAGGAATATAATTGCGAAAGTGAATCGCTGTTCCCATATTGGGTGGAATGCCAGTGAGTTGATGACACGAGTTCCGGTACATCAACTTTAATTGGATCCCAAGGTCCCGGAATACCGATGCCAACAATCTCGCACAAATGGCGTCGGGCTACATAGATATAGCCGACGGATCGGAAGTTCGAATACAAGTCCTGGAACGAGAATGATTGGAGAGCCGAGATCTTCGATTATTTGAAAGATTCGGCTCGGGGGGCACCTAAACGGGTAAGATACAGAGCCATGAAGTATGTCCTTATAGGAGACGATATGTTCTACCAGGACATTGGAAGGGTTGCTACTCAAGTGCCTAGGACCGACTGAGTCTAATCGGCTCTTACATGAGGTGCATGAAGGCGCCTGTGGAACACATCAGTCGGCTCATAAGATGAAGTGGTTGATCAGGCGATCAGGGTTTTATTGGCCCACTATGCTTGAAGATTGCTTCAATTATTACGGGGGTGCCAAGCATGTCGGATGTTTGGAAAAATTCGGATGGTGCCAGCATCAGCGATGAACCCCATCATCAAGCCTTGGCCGTTTCGGGGGTGGGGCATGGATATGATCGGCAAAATCCATCCGGCATCAAGTAAAAAACATGAATGGATTTTGGTTATCACAGATTACTTCACCAAGTGGGTGGAAGCCGTCCCTATGAAAAAGGTGAAATCGGAGGACGTGATCCAGTTTGTGAAAGAACACGTCATTCATAGGTTTGGAATTCCCCAGACTATCACGACCGATGGAGGTTCGGTCTTTACTTCTAAAGAATTCAGGAAGTTATGTGATGACGTAGGGGTTAAACTGATCCGATCATCCCCATACTATGCTCAAGCTAACGGACAGGCCGAGGCGTCCAATCGAGCCCGATCAAGGCTGATCAAGAGGAAAATTGACGAGAACCCTCGGGATTGGCACGAGAAGTTATCGAAGCATTATGGGCCTACCGCATGTCGTGCCATGGAGCTATAAAGACCTCGCCGTACCAGCTTGTCTATGGACGGGAGGCCGTATTGCCTTGGGAAATTACGGCTGGATCAAGACGTGTCACATTTCGGAATGATCGCGACGGCTGAAGAATATGCGGCTTTGATGAGCGACACTATTGAGGACGCAACGAGAACTCAGGCTTTGGTCGTTGGAGAAGATTAAGGAGAACAAAGCCGGGGTGGCTCGTGCTTACAACAAAAAGGTTAGGCCAAAGGAGTTCCAAGTTGGCGATCTTGTGTGGGAAAGCTTGTGTTGCCATTGGGAACCGGGGATAAGGCATATGGCAAGTGGTCTCCTAATTGGCACGGTCCGTACAAAGTTGTCCAGGCCTTGAAGGGAAATGCATACATGCTGGAGGAATTGATCGGCGAAAAGTTCCCCGTGGCTGTTAATGGTCAACACCTCAAGAAATATTTCCCAAGCATGTGGGATGATGGACAGTAAGATGTGGGGGCCGATTCCAGAATCGGCCAGTAAAAGCAAAAGGGATATATATGTATATAGAAAATCACAGCCGATGCACGAGCATCGACTTGAGAAAACGTATGGAGATTAACAGTATGCAAGTACAGCCGATGCACGAGCATCGACTTTAGAGAACAGAGCCGATACGCTGATATCGACTTTAGCGAAATAAGTTTATACAACAGCTTGGCCTCAGACAGCAAGATGAGCCGATATTCTACCGTCGGCTCCCTGTACGACAACTCCATTCGACAATCGGCAAGGGAGCGAAATTAATTAAGGGATTTTCTTCATTGATAAGGGGATTTCTTACAAAGAAAGAGCCGATTGCTCGGGAAGGAAGAACAAAAGAAGGGTCTATTGACCAATCTACTACTGCTAGGCCTATACTAGTAGATCTTAATCTACGGGCCGTCGCTTCCTTCGTCGTCCTCGGAACTCTCATCGGCACTGCTGCCGATGGGTTCCTCGTCGCTGCTCCCATAGCCCTCTACGGGAGCTTCATCTTCGTCTTCATCGTCGGCTGCTTGTCGTCGTCCCACCACATGCGGAGGCGCTTCGGCGGCGGGTAACCCTCGAGGGAGTCGTCGTCGTCGTCGTCGTCTTCCTCTTCCTCTTCTTCGGAGGTGGGGCAGCCGTCCCGGGGGAAGCTGGTCGTCCTCGCTCTCAGACTCCGAGTTCCCCGACGGCGAGAGGCGAAGATCTTCGTCCCCGCCGGTCGGGGACTGGTCGTCTTCGGACCGGACGAGAGGAGGCGTGGTCTTCCAGGTCCCATGCTTCTGGGGCGCGGATGTCCGGCGGCGTCTCACGGGAGGAGGAGGACCCGTAGGAAAGCTCGGAGGAGGAGTCGTGGAAGACCGACGAGGAAGAGGAAGAAGAGGAAGACATGGTGCAGATAAAACATGTGAGAACATACGTGCAATGAAACATTGGGGGCCGATTAAGAAACATCGGCCAAATAAAAAAAAACAAAATTTTTTACAGCCGATGCGAGGGCATCGTCTTTAGAATTGAGAGGCAGCCGATGCGCAGCCAGCAGCCGAATCCAGACCAACGGTGGTGCCTTCTGTTGTCTCGAGGGAGTAAAACAATGGAAACTTCTCCAGCTGCTTCGAGCCGATCCGGGTTCCTGAACCTTTTTGTCAAGGATTTCCAATCTTTGGGGCTAGTTCAGTTGAAACGGAAGATTATCGGCTGTGGCGCGTTCTCTCTGACATTCTCGCCTCGAGTGAGGCTCGGGGGGCAGCAGGCTCGAGTAAGGCCCGGGGCGGCAGAGGCCTAGTGGATACTCTGTTTAAAGAACCGATGGGGATACCATCGGCTGATCCTTCATTGCAACCTTCTTCACAATGATGAGTGCTGAAAAGGATTATTGGGTTTGGTTGGAAAAGTTCGAAGGTTTTCTCGAAGATCCTGCATTTTCCACCAGATTTAGAAAATCATCGAGTTGAAGAAGAGAAGGGTGAATTTCAAAGGACCGATGCGGTGCGATCGGCTCATTACGCATTGGCAAAGGGGACGAATCGGCAAGGTCGGTAGAAGAGAGAATCGGCTCAATTAAACTCGGAAGGAATCGGCGAAATCAAAATTGGGGAAAAGTTCTTCATTGATTAAGATGAGATTTCTTACATAAAGAGCTAATTGCTCTCAAAAGGGAAATACTAGGGGATCCATTGCCCCATACGCTACTACGGCCCTATTCTAGAGGTCCTATCTATGGGCCATCACTGCCCTCGTCGTCGCCGTCGTCGCCACTATCGGCGCTGCTCCCGGCGGGCTCGTCGTCGCTCCAATGGCCGCCGGCCGGGCCCTCGTTGTCTTCATCTTCTTCGTCAGCGTCGTCCTCGTCGGCTGTCGAAGTCGCTAAGTTGCCCGGCCAAGGGCGAGACCGCTTGGCCGGCGGCTCGTCGGAGGAGCTCTCGTCGTCGTCCTCCTCCTCCTCTTCCTGCTCCTCCTCCTCCCCGGAAGAGGTGAAGTCGCGAGGAGAAGGCTGTCGTCGTCACTCTCCTCCTCCGTTTCCCCAACGGCGAGGAAGCGGAGGTCGCTCTCCCCGTCCGTCGAGGACTGGTCGTCCTCGGACCGAGATGGAGAAGTCGTGGTCGACTCCTCCCCGGCCGCAATGGCGCGGCGGGTGTTGGCCGCGTGGACCGCCGCCGCGTTGTACTCCGGCGTCGGCTCACGGGACGTGGAGGATTGGGCGGCAAGATCCGATGGGGCGAGAGGAGGAAGAAGACATGGTGGCTGGGAGGGCTTTTGGAGTGCTAATGCGAAGGAGATACAAAGGAGAACTGTTCAGAGCGGTTAAATCGAAGGAGGATATAGTGGAAATTCAATGCCACAGCAGTTCTCGAGGATATGGTGCCAAAACTGTCAAATCGTGCAGAGAAGTTGGGAAGGCAAGTCGTCATGATGAAGCATGCTGCGACAGTTCTGCTCTGCCGTGACACGACCCCTCTGAGGAAAAAACGAGTGGTTTTGAAATTATCATTACCAAAACCGAGGGGGCATGTGTTATCACCGGATTTTGGCTAAATCGGGAGGTGGGCCGCGATCAAGATGGGCTTGAAAGATTACACATGAAAGATCTATGAAGCGGCCTTGCACGGAGAATTTGGGCTAAGTTGCCCGTGTATCTTTAATTATGGTAGATTGTATCTAGATTAAAAGTTAGAGTTTATCTCGTGCACGGTTTAGTGCACGCCCACATTAGAAAGTCCATTTGGACTATAAATATGTACCTAGGGTTTATGGAATAAACAACAACTCACGTTCAACCCCAAAAACAAACCAATCTCGGTGCATCGCCAACTCCTTCGTCTCGAGGGTTTCTATCGGGTAAGCGACATGCTGCCTAGATCGCATCTTGCGATCTAGGCAGCACTAAGCCACGTTGTTCATGCGTTGCTCGTACTTGAAGCGCTTTTGATGGCGAGCAACGTAGTTATCATTAGATGTGTTAGGGTTAGCATTGTTCTTCGTTTAAGCATGCTTACGTAGTGCAACCCTTGCATATCTAGCCGCCCTCACACCTATCTCGGGTGTGGGGGCGGCACCCCGCTTGATCATTATTTAGTAGATCTGATCCGTTACGATTGCTCCTTGTTCTACAAGGATTAGTTTAATATACTGCAATAGTTAGGCCTTACAAGGGGGAGGATCCGAGTGGCACGTAGGGTGGCGTTCGCAAATCCTAAACGGGATGTTCGAGGATCAACTTCATGTTGGTTTTTAGGCCTTATTTAGGATCGGCTTACGAGCACCGTGCGTGGCCGCGAGGCCCAACACGGAGTAGGATGATCCGATTATGCGGTGAAAACCCTAAATCGTCGTAGATCTAATTAGCTTTATCTTGATCAAGCGGGACCACCAAGTATTCGTGCACCCCGTACGAATCATGGGTGGATCGGCTCTTTGAGCCGATTCACGGGATAACTCGAGAGCCGATCGAGGCTCGTATTTAACGTTTACATGTATGCCCTGCAGGAAACTAAGCGAGGCATCCCCATCACCTTCCCGACCAGGTATAGGTCGGGTGGCACGCCCTTGCACTTCGCATCGCCGCGTGTGACCGAGAAGAGCATTGCGGGCCGTCGCTCGGAGGGTCTCGGCCAGCCGCGGCTCTAGGCTCTTCCCGGCTCTACGGTGTTGACAAGGCCGGCCGCCGCCGGTGGGTTTTGGCGGTCAACGGCGGGTTATTCAAATGTGCAGGTATTGCTATGGATGAAGTGAGGAAGAAATTATTCTCTTTATCATTTGTCCGGTAAGGCGCGCA
>NC_061512.1:1604813-1652863 GCF_022539505.1 Lolium rigidum | reverse complement strand
ATCCTTCAACTTGCACCTCAGAAACAACTAGAGTATGCGACGTACTCGTTCGAGCAGTCGCATCAATAGCTGGCATTTCTTCCTCGTCACCACTACGATTAAATGGCGACAATATAAGAAGCAATATAGACAAAAATCTTCAAGTAGCAAAACAGTGAGAAACAAAAGGTGACTTACGAACTGACGAGGGCTTCAAGGTATGGATCGAAAGCTGCCTTCCGACGTGAAGGAGCAGCTTCTTCGGCTTTGGAGGTGCCGGAATCTTCAACATCAGTCCTTTTCCTTTTGTTCTTTGGAGAAACAGCAGGAGGAGGAGAGTGTGCCGAGGTGGTACCTGATGCGTGTAGTTGACACGTCCGTTGGGAACCCCAAGAGGAAGGTGTGATGCGCACAGCGGCAAGTTTCCTCGTAAGAAACCAAGGTTTAATCGAACCAGTAGGAGTCAAGAAGCACGTTGAAGGTTGATGGCGGCGGGATGTAGTGCGGCGCAACACCGCAGATTCCGGCGCCAACGTGGAACCCGCACAACACAACCAAAGTACTTTGCCCCAACGAAATAGCTGAGGTTGTCAATCTCACCGGCTTGCTCGTAACAAAGGATTAACCGTATTGTGTGGAAGATGATTGTTTGCGGAGAAAACAAGTAAAACAAGTATTGCAGCAGATTTGTATTTCAAGTATTAAAAGAATGGACCGGGGTCCACAGCTCACTAGAGGTGTCTCTCCCATAAGATAAAAGCATGTTGGGTGAACAAATTACAGTCGGGCAATTGACAAATAGAGAGGGCATAACAATGCACATACATGGCATGATAAGTATAGTGAGATTTAATTGGGCATTACGACAAAGTACATAGACCGCCATCCAACCGCATCTATGCCTAAAAAGTCCACCTTCGAGTTATCGTCCGAACCCCTTCCAGCATTAAGTTGCAAAGCAACGTGACAATTGCATTAAGTATGGTGCGTAATGTAATCAACAACTACATCCTCTGGACATAGCGCCAATGTTTTATCCCTAGTGGCAACAAGCACAACACAACCTTAGAACTTTCTCGTCATCGTCCTGGTGTCAATGCGTGCATGAACCCACTATCGAGCATAAATACTCCCTCTTGGAGTTAAAAGCAAAAACTTGGCCAGAGCCTCTACTAGTAACGGAGAGCATGCAAGATCATAAACAACACATATGTAATAACTTGATAATTAACATAACATGGTATTCTCTATCCATCGGATCCCGACAAACACAACATAGAGTATTACGTATAGATGATCTTGATCATGTTAGGCAGCTCACAAGATCCAACAATGAAGCACAATGAGGAGAAGACAACCATCTAGCTACTGCTATGGACCCATAGTCCAGGGGTGAACTACTCACTCATCACTCCGGGAGGCGACCATGGCGGTGTAGAGTCCTCCGGGAGATGAATCCCCTCTCCGGCAGGGTGCCGGAGGAGATCTCCGTAATCCCCCGAGATGGGATCGGCGGCGGCGGCGTCTCGGCAAGGTTTTCCGTATCGTGGTTTTTCGCATCGTGGGTTTCGCGACGGAGGCTTTAAGTAGGCGGAAGGGCAGTAGTCGGGGCCGACGAGGGGCCCACACCACGGGCGGCGCGGCCCCCTTGGCCGCGCCGCCATGTGGTCTGGCCACCTCGTGGCCCCACTTCGTATGCTCTTCGGTCTTCTGGAAGGTTCGTGGCAAAATAGGCCCCTGGGTCTTCGTTTCGTCCAATTCCGAGAATATTTCGTTACTAGGATTTCTGAAACCAAAAACAGCAGAAAAACAGAACCGGCACTTCGGCATCTTGTTAATAGGTTAGTTCCGGAAAATGCACGAATATGACATAAAGTGTGCATAAAACATGTAGGTATCATCAATAATATGGCATAGAACATAAGAAATTATCGATACGTCGGAGACGTATCAAGCATCCCCAAGCTTAGTTTCGCTCGTCCCGAGCAGTAAAACGATAACAAAGATAATTTCTGAAGTGATATGCCATCATAACCTTGATCATACTATTTGTAAACATATGTAGTGGATGCAGCGATCAAAACAATGGTAATGACATGAGTAAACAAGTGAATCATAAAGCAAAGACTTTTCATGAATAGTACTTCAAGACAAGTATTAATAAGTCTTGCATAAGAGTTAACTCATAAAGCAATAAATCAAAGTAAAGGCATTGAAGCAACACAAAGGAAGATTAAGTTTCAGCGGTTGCTTTCAACTTGTAACATGTATATCTCATGGATAATTGTCAACATAGAGTAATATAACAAGTACAATATGCAAGTATGTAGGAATCAATGCACAGTTCACACAAGTGTTTGCTTCTTGAGGTGGAGAGAGATAGGTGAACTGACTCAACATAAAAGTAAAAGAGAATGGTCCTTCAAAGAGGAAAGCATCGATTGCTATATTTGTGCTAGAGCTTTTATTTTGAAAACATGAAACAATTTTGTCAACGGTAGTAATAAAGCATATGAGTTATGAAAATTATATCTTACAAGTTGCAAGTCTCATGCATAGTATACTAATAGTGCCCGCACCTTGTCCTAATTAGCTTGGACTACCGGATCTTTGCAATGCACATGTTTTAACCAAGTGTCACAATGGGGTACCTCCATGCCGCCTCGTACAAAGGTCTAAGGAGAAAGCTCGCATTTTGGATTTCTCGCTTTTGATTATTCTCAACTTAGACATCCATACCGGGACAACATGGACAACAGATAATGGACTCCTCTTTAATGCATAAGCATGTGGCAACAATTATTATTCTCATATGAGATTGAGGATATGTGTCCAAGACTGAAACTTCCACCATGAATCATGGCTTTAGTTAGCGGCCCAATGTTCTTCTCTAACAATATGCATGCTCCAACCATTAAGGTGGTAGATCTCTCTTACTTCAGTACAAGACGGACATGCATAGCAACTCACATGATATTCAACAAAGAATAGTTGATGGCGTCCCCGTAAGCATGGTTATCGCACAACAAGCAACTTAATAAGAGATAAAGTGCATAAGTACATATTCAATACCACAATAGTTTTTAAGCTATTTGTCCCATGAGCTATATATTGCAAAGGTGAATGATGGAATTTTAAAGGTAGCACTCAAGCAATTTACTTTGGAATGGCGGATAAATACCATGTAGTAGGTAGGTATGGTGGACACAAATGGCATAGTGGTTGGCTCAAGTATTTTGGATGCATGAGAAGTATTCCCTCTCGATACAAGGTTTAGGCTAGCAAGGTTATTTGAAACAAACACAAGGATGAACGGTACAGCAAAACTCACATAAAAGACATATTGTAAACATTATAAGACTCCATACCGTCTTCCTTGTTGTTCAAAACTCAATACTAGATGTTATCTAGACTCTAGAGAAACCAAATATGCAAACCAAATTAGCAAGCTCTAAGTATTTCTTCATTAATGGGTGCAAAGTATATGATGCAAGAGCTTAAACATGAGCACAACAATTGCCAAGTATCAAATTATCCAAGACATTTTAGAGTTACTACATGTAGCATTTTCCAATTCCAACCATATAACAATTTAACGAAGAAGAAACTTCGCCATGAATACTATGAGTAGAGCCTAAGGACATATTTGTCCATATGCTACAGCGGAGCGTGTCTCTCTCCCATAAAGTGAATGCTAGGATCCATTTTATTCAAACAAAACAAAAAACAAAAACAAACCGACGCTCCAAGCAAAGTACATAAGATGTGACGGAATAAAAATATAGTTTCAGGGGAGGAACCCGATAATGTTGTCGATGAAGAAGGGGATGCCTTGGGCATCCCCAAGCTTAGACGCTTGAGTCTTCTTAAAATATGCAGGGGTGAACCACCGGGCATCCCCAAGCTTAGAGCTTTCACTCTCCTTGATCATATTGCATCATACTCCTCTCTTGATCCTTGAAAACTTCCTCCACACCAAACTCGAAACAACTCATTAGAGGGTTAGTGCATAATAAAAATTCACATGTTCAGAGGTGACACAATCATTCTTAACACTTCTGGACATTGCATAAAGCTACTGGACATTAATGGATCAAAGAAATTCATCCAACATAGCAAAAGAGGCAATGCAAAATAAAAGGCAGAATCTGTCAAAACAGAACAGTCCGTAAAGATGGATTTTATTAGGCCACCAGACTTGCTCAAATGAAAATGCTCAAATTTAATGAAAGTTGCGTACATATCTGAGGATCATGCACGTAAATTGGCTTAATTTTCTGAGCTACCTACAGGGAGGTAGACCCAGATTCGTGACAGCAAAGAAATCTGGAACTGCGCAGTAATCCAAATCTAGTACTTACTTTACTATCAAAGACTTTACTTGGCACAACAAAACTCAAAACTAAGATAAGGAGAGGTTGCTACAGTAGTAAACAACTTCCAAGACACAAATATAAAACAAAAATACTGGAGTAAAAACATGGGTTGTCTCCCATAAGCGCTTTTCTTTAACGCCTTTCAGCTAGGCGCGAAAAGTGTAACTCAAGTAACATCAAAGGGTGGTGCACCTACAGCGGGGTTTGGAGTTTTCTCAACCATGCATAGTATATTGGATACATAAGTTTCAGCGTCTCCCTTTTCATTAGTCTTGGGCTTGCTACTCTCATCAAACAAATTTTCAGGAACAAGCCAAGCATAGTTATTTTCTAGTGCATCATTCATAGCTAGGAGTTTACATGGTATTGGTGCTTTGATATCCCCACCATCATTAGCATTATTAGTGTACCTTATCCTATCCATATCCATTTTTTCAAGGAGACCAACAAAATTAGTATGAGAACCAAGCATATTAAATTTAGCGAAGACCTTTCTAGCCTCTCTTGCTAGACCACCAAATTCTCTAAGAAGGGTTTCTAAAACAAAATCTTTCTTTTCCCCCTCTTCCAAATCACCAAGTGTAAGAAACATGTGTTGGATTATAGGATTGAGATTAACAAATTTAGTTTCCAACAAGCGAACTAAAGCAGCAGCAGCAATTTCATAAGTAGGAGCAAGTTCTACCAAGTGCCTATCTTCAAAATCTTCAACAGTACTAACATGGGTGAAAAATTCTTCTATATTGTTCCTCCCAATTATAGACCCTTGTCCTACCGGTATGTTTTTTGTGGTAAAATTAAAAGGAAACATGATGAATCAAGTAAAGTAAATGCAAGTAACTAATTTTTTTGTGTTTTTGATATAGAGTGCAAGACAAGTAAATAAAGTAAAACTAGCAACGAATTTTTTTGTGTTTTGATATAAGTGCAGCAAACAAAGTAGTAAATAAAATAAAGCAAGACAAAAACAAAGTAAAGAGGTTGGGAAGTGGAGACTCCCTTGCAGCGTGTCTTGATCTCCCCGGCAACGGCGCCGTAAATTTGCTTGATGCGTGTAGTTGACACGTCCGTTGGGAACCCCAAGAGGAAGGTGTGATGCGCACAGCGGCAAGTTTCCTCGCAAGAAACCAAGGTTTAATCGAACCAGTAGGAGTCAAGAAGCACATTGAAGGTTGATGGCGGCGGGATGTAGTGCGGCGCAACACCGGAGATTCCGGCGCCAACGTGGAACCCGCACAACACAACCAAAGTACTTTGCCCCAACGAAACAGTTGAGGTTGCCAATCTCACCGGCTTGCTGTAACAAAGGATTAACCGAATTGTGTGGAAGATGATTGTTTGCGAGAGAAAACAGTAGAAACAAGTATTGCAGACAGATTTGTATTTCAGTATTAAAAGAATGGACCGGGGTCCACAGCTCACTAGAGGTGTCTCTCCCATAAGATAAAAGCATGTTGGGTGAACAAATTACAGTCGGGCAATTGACAAATAGAGAGGGCATAACAATGCACATACATGGCATGATAAGTATAGTGAGATTTAATTGGGCATTACGACAAAGTACATAGACCGCCATCCAACCGCATCTATGCCTAAAAAGTCCACCTTCAGAGTTATCGTCCGAACCCCTTCCAAGTATTAAGTTGCAAAGCAACGTACAATTGCATTAAGTATGGTGCGTAATGTAATCAACAACTACATCCTCGGACATAGCGCCAATGTTTTATCCCTAGTGGCAACAAGCACAACACAACCTTAGAACTTTCTCGTCACTGTCCCAGGTGTCAATGCAGGCATGAACCCACTATCGAGCATAAATACTCCCTCTTGGAGTGAAAAGCAAAAACTTGGCCAGAGCCTCTACTAGTAACGGAGAGCATGCAAGATCATAAACAACACATATGTAATAACTTGATAATTAACATAACATGGTATTCTCTATCCATCGGATCCCGACAAACACAACATAGAGTATTACAGATAGATGATCTTGATCATGTTAGGCAGCTCACAAGATCCAACAATGAAGCACAATGAGGAGAAGACAACCATCTAGCTACCGCTATGGACCCATAGTCCAGGGGTGAACTACTCACTCATCACTCCGGAGGCGACCATGGCGGTGTAGAGTCCTCCGGGAGATGAATCCCCTCTCCGGCAGGTGCCGGAGGAGATCTCCGAATCCCTCGAGATGGGATCGGCGGCGGCGGCGTCTCGGTAAGGTTTTCCGTATCGTGGTTTTTCGCATCGGGGTTTCGCGACGGAGGCTTTAAGTAGGCGGAAGGGCAGAGTCGGGGGCTGACGAGGGGCCCACACCACGGGCGGCGCGGGCCCCCTTGGCCGCGCCGCCATGTGGTCTGGCCACCTCGTGGCCCCACTTCGTATGCTCTTCGGTCTTCCGGAAGGTTCGTGGCAAAATAGGCCCCCGGGTCTTCGTTTCGTCCAATTCCGAGAATATTTCGTTACTAGGATTTCTGAAACCAAAAACAGCGTAGAAACAGGAACCGGCACTTCGGCATCTTGTTAATAGGTTAGTTCCAGAAAATGCACGAATATGACATAAAGTGTGCATAAAACATGTAGGTATCATCAATAATATGGCATAGAACATAAGAAATTATCGATACGTCGGAGACGTATCAGTACCCTCGGATTCAGCTTCCTTTTCAGAAGATCCCGCAGATTTTCGAGAATCTGCGGGTTCACTATTAGGGCCAGGAGCATCTTGGTTGTCATCAGCGACAACGGCTCGTTCTTCGACTTCCCCACCTTCAGGAAGGGGAGGAAGAGAGACAATATCTGGATGGTTCTGTACAAAGCAAAGAGGGATGTCAATAAAGGAGTTATGCAAAGGATGTCAAACAAAAATAGAGAGTCGACAAAAGTTACCTTGGGAAGCGCATTGGCGGCGCTGTATGGTTTTACTCGACAAGAAGACGGGACAGGATCTTTTTTGCTGAGGGAGGAAATTTTCCGGACAAGTTTTTCTAAGTCCTTGACCGGTAAATCCACCGACAGGCGATCCACATCATTGTCGCCAGCATACTTCCAGAGGGGATTTTTGCGAGCCTGCAGAGGCTGCACTCTGATCCTAAGGAAATACGCCGTGATTTGGATACCCGACAGCTCTTTGCCGCGGGTGTTTTGCAGCTCGCGGATGCGGGTCATCAATGCCTCCGTCACCGTTTTTTCTTCATCGGTAGCCTCTGCATCCCAGGAACGGCGGCGGTAGATTTTCTCGGCACCATCAAAAGGAGGGATGTTGTCTTCAGCACATCCATGATTTTCCTCATGGATGTACAGCCATTTTTTGCGCCACCCTTGAACTGAGTCAGGGAATTTGACATCGAAGTAATCGACATCAGGGCGAACGCAGATAACAACGCCGCCTATGTTATAGGCGACATTGGGAGAGCCATTACGGCGGCAGAAAAAGATACGCTTCCACAATGCCCAGTTAGGCTGGACGCCGAGGAAGGATTCACAAAGAGTGATGAAGATGGAAATATGGAGGATAGAGTTGGGTGTGAAGTGATGAAGTTGCAGTCCATAAACAAAAAGCAACCCCCGAAGAAAAGGGTGAATGGGGGCAGAGAGGCCGCGGATGAGATGATCAACGAAACTAACCCGATACTCCATTGGAGGGGTTGGGTAGCTCTCTTCACTGGGGAAGCACAGCCCCTTTGGCTTCTTACTGATCCCCAGTTTCTTCAGGAGGTTGATGTCTTGGGTCGAGATTTTGGATCTCTCCCACTCAGCGCTCCCTAGATCTACGGAAGTCATCTTGGAGTCAGGAGTGTTGTGCCTGATCAATCTGCGCGGTGGCATCAATAATGGCGCAGGAACACAATGTGAGAGTGGTTGAGCTCAGGGAGTTGTGGAGCGCAAGAGGGGATTTTTGCAGAGGAGAGCAGGGGAGCGGCGCGAGTGAAAGTGCTGGAGGAAGAAGATGAATACCTTAAATAGAGGTGCGGCGAAGCCGCGAACCGTTGGATGGAAAAAGTGTGCGGTAGATGATGTACACGTGGAACAGGGGTAAAAAAGTAATTTTGCCCTACAGGCGTTACAGTGCGTGCGCCAGGAAAAGCGGAGGATGTGTGTCCCCCACTTGCACGATGTGTCAATATGATGCGTAACTTGGGCCCGCAAGGCAGCGAGAGAGAACATCTCGCGATTTCCAGGAACAGCGGTTGTGGCTATCGTCAGCAATGACATCACTGTAGCAAGAGAAAAACTCGACTTAACATCTTCATAAAAAAGGCGACAGCAAAAAATATTGGAGAGCCTTTAATCAAATACAAGTTTTTGATCAAATGCTCGGGGGCTACTCTGGAAAAATGAAAAATTCGAGCAAGACAAAATAGAAATGGTGTGAGCCTATGATCAAATACAAGTATTTGCTCATAGCCTCGGGGGCTACTCCCATCGGGAGCGCTGTTCGCGCACCCGAGAGATTTGAAAATTTCGGGAGAGAAAGAAAATATAGCGGCATAAGGCGTGGAGCCTACACCCAAGCACAAGTCCTTGGCTGTAGCCTCGGGGCTACTCCCATCGGGAACGCCGTTCGCGTGCCCGATGAAATTATAAAAAAGAAAGATAGAAGAACAAGAGAGTATATTTCGAGTTATAAGTAACTCTACATATACTCCCATCGGGAGAGCAATATAAGTCATCCGTTGACTCAATAAAATGTGCCATTCCAACAGCCGAATAAGCACTCGACAATATATTCTCGGAACGCCAAAGTTGCGAACAATTTCTGAATGCCGCAAAACTTTGCGAAGGTAAGACCCCGGATCCGTTCCGAGTGGCGTGGCGCCGTCTCGACGTCGGTTTGCTACTTTTATCCGTATCAACGGATACGAAGAAAAATCCTAACGGACGCGTTAGGTACCCGATAAATATGACCGGGACTCGACGGAATGGTAAGACCTTAAGCGGCACCTGTCGAAGTTTACACCAGTATCCCGAGATCATGTCCAGGGACGTGATCTTGAAGTAGGTTTTTGCGGATTGCCACTAGAGCAGTTCACTAGTACCTGATCCGTCAGATGAACTAGTCCCAACTACCATTATCCCTGTACAATATAGAAATTCATATGAAGAAATATAGAGAAGTTTAAAGTTGTCGAGTAAATATAAACAGTGGAGATTTTCCCTGACTCTACGATTCAAGCAAAATCTCGGGGGCTACTGACATAGGCATCCCCAATGGGCCTGCCGAAGATAGTACCCGGGGTTTACTGAAGGCCCACGACTCGAAGAATAAGAAGAATCGGAAGCCCAAGATTGATATTAAGGAAAGTTAGAGTTGTATTAGGAGATGATGTTTGTAATCTTGCGGGATGAGTTGGAAACCCTCCCGGACTCTGTAACTTGTACAATACGAATCCCTCGGCTCCACCTCCTATATAAGTGGGAGTCGAGGGACAAAGAAAGCATCGAATCATTGTCTCTCAAACCCTAGTTTTCATAATCGTCGAGTACTTTTCGGCTGAAACCTTCGAGATCTACTTGCCCTCTACTTCCAACTAAACCCTAGTCTACAACCCGTAGGCATTGATAAGTTAATCCCTTGTCACCCCCTCTTGTTCGCTACGATCCATTCACTTTGTTTGATGAGCGGCCCTGCCCACATACACAAATAATGGAATCGTTCTTATTTTAAATTCAATCAATTTCACACTAAGTATTATTTTGCTAGTGTTATATGACCAATTAAACTCAAGGAACTTACTGCAGAGGAAAAATCTGTTTGTAGCTACAATCGTATGATCTGTGAGGAAGAAGTAAAAGAAACACATCATCTTTTTGGGACTACTTTTGCACAGAAGTCCTAGATTGCTACAGTGCCGGAAATAAACAGATGGATTTCTTTCTATGATGACGTTCACCTCGCAGTCCTAGGATGCTCGAAAATCTGGAATGAAATGAGAGTCAAAATTCTGGACTGATTTTTGCTCCCGACTCGCTGTTGGATGGCAACACCAAATTTGTAGGTGTTGCGACAACTATCGCTAGTGAGGTGGCTTCAGATTTACCTTTGTATTTTCTTTGTAAGGCTCTGTTGATCAATCTAATAAAAAAAGTCGTAAGATTTGAACCTCCATTAAAAAAGGAGTTGGATAATATTCCAGAATGAAGAGCATCCATTCAAAACTGGAAAAGACAATTAAAGATGATCTTTCTCTGGTTATTCATGGAGCAAAGCAAGAGAAAGCCATCATTCTTGAAGGCTAGATATTTTTTCGAAATGGGCCGGGGTATCCCTGCCTCTCGATCAATTAATGCATACGGCTCTTTATCAAAACAAATCAAATCAAAGCAGTACACAATTATTACATCTCAAGGATCACTTAGTTAGAGTCAACATGGATAAGCGACCTAAAAAGCTAGAAGAAAAAAAGCGGTGGAGCATCATGATGTGAGTCTCTTCTCAGACTGCCAACCGCACTGGCGGTAGAAACCCCGTGCGACCATCACCAAACTATTTCACCCAATATCCATATCCCGACGTTCCTCCACCGGCTGCAGAAAGGACCACATATGGATCCAATGTGTGACCAATGGGATAACCTGCATAAAATATGTGAAGCTTCTTTAATAAAATATAAAGCATTATGTATCGTACATATAGCCCACAATAAAGCGCACACACCAATTCTAATGTGACCTTTCTATTTTTTGGTACCCCATTTAACCAATGTCCAAATAAATTTAAGACACTAGAAGGATGGGGTAAATTAAATGTCATATAAATAATCCTCCAAATAACTTTGGCAAAAGGGCATAAAAAGAACAAATGTTGTATTGTTTCTTCTTGATCACAAAAGCTACATTTAGTGCAACCATGCTAATTCTGGCTGCAAAGATTGTCTTTGGTTAAAATAACTTTCTTACGGAGGAACCACATAAAAATTCTGATTTTAAGTGAAACTTGATGTTCCAAATATATTTCTTAACATAATATATGTGTCCACTAAGAAAGTCTAGTTATTGATTTAACACTGAACAAACAAGAAGTAGTTATCGACCACCTAAAGACATCTTCGGTATCCGTCAATTTAAACATCGTGAGGCGAGTAATTAAATGGACGCATCCATCCCATTTGTTCCGTGATAAAACTCTAATAAATCAAATGTTCAGATGTGTCGAACCCGTCCGTAACATTTGTATGGTTAACAATGTTTTAAAGAGTCCGATATTGATCCTTAAGAGGCAAGCCCCCTAGCCATGTGTCTTCCTAAAATCTAGTATTTTGTCCATTTTCTACTACAAGAGACCCTCTTTTCAAAAACTCATCTTTGATATTCATTAAAACCTTCAGAAAAGGTGAATCCGTTGGCTTCACCGTAACATGAGAAAGTGTCTTAGTTTTCAAATATTTGTTTTGGAGTAGCTCTTGCCATACTCCTTCTTCGTTCATCAGTTTGTACAACCACTTGCTAAGTAAACTTTTGTTTTTTAGTTGTAGCACTTCCACTCCTAATCTTCCGTCATCTTTGGGAATAACTTCCCATTTTGCTAGTCTATGTTTTCTTTTGTATCCATCGCTTTGCCAGAAAAAACAAGATCTGAAGAAGTCTAGCCCCTTTCTTACTCTTATAGGTATCTCTAGAAAAGATAGCATAAACATTGGCAAACCTATGAGAACTGAGTTTATAAGAATAAGGCGATCACCATAGGATAGCATCTTTCCCACCCAACAACTTAATTTATTGGGATTTCTATTTTCGTGCCCTCGGTTCCTTAGTTGTGCTCAGTTTTTCCCAGCTCCTTAGTTTTTCCTCAGTTTTCCCCAAGACCTTGTCTGAAACCATCACAGGTGCTGTAACGGCCGGTTGCCCGACGGTTGACCGTTATCTTCTGACTAGTGGGGCCACGTAGAGCCTGCAAAGACATGTCAGACCATCCATCTTTCTTTGACCGTAAGCATCGCTATATCCCTGACCAAAACGCGCACGAGTGGGGCTTCGGTATATCGAATGACAAGTGGGCCATGGCGCTGATACAAGGGGCAATACACGGGTAGGAATAGATTTTTAAACGGAGCTCTACAGCGATGGCACGGAGGAGGTGGCCTGCGGGGTGCCGAGATGAGATCGACGTCCACAAATAACTGCATGAGGCGAGACCGGACGCATTAGATAGATATGAACTAGACGCGTTTAACCATGCAAAGAAGAGAAGAAATGGTCGACGACATCGACGACTACCTCAAAACTTTGACTGACCGTGTCCGACACGAACGCGAGCAATGTAGAGAAAACTAGTGTCTCTCCTTTCTAGCGTGTATAGATGGGTGCTAGAAGAGTGTGATGGCGAAGGGAAAGACCTCGCGGTGGTCTGTGGCGTCCAGCATAGCGGGGCAGCGTGGCCGTGCCCACAGCGGCGTGCATGCATGTTCGGCATTGGCATCAGCATGTACGTTCGGCATTGGCCTCGGCGGTATCTCTGGTGTGTCCGTGATCGAATGAGGGGACGGGATTGAGGGTGCATCCCGACGGTGACCTAGCAGTGGCGGCGAGCATAGCCGTTCTGACCATGCCGATATCGGCATCGACAAAGTTTGGAGGCTGTGGTGCTCGAATTAAGGAGGGATTTGTTTCTTGTACGCCAAAAGTGATTTGAAATAAGTTTCGTGTTGAAGCTTAGGTACGAAAGTTTGTAACTAAGCCCAAAATTATACTAGCGCCATGGTGAGGTTCTTTTTGATAGAGCTATACGGTTGGGCAAACCTTTTTGACACTTTTTAGATAGGGTTCCTTGTTGTTACACGTATGGCATCATGTATGGCAAATTTGGGGTCATTTGGAGATGTTCGAAAAAATCACTTTGCTTAAACGCATGTCGTTTCGTCTCACAGAAACCAGCTTTTCTAACAAGGTGATTTATTCTACCTTCTCTAAATGACCTCAAATTTCATACAGCTGATCTTCTATACATAGATAGATAGATTGTTTCGTTTTTATATTTTTCGAACTTTTTATTTCCCTTTATAATAACCAATTGATTTTCAGGCCAAAACCTCGAAAAACAGCATCATGTATGGCATCATTTTTGCCATAAATTTCAAATTTTGTGAAACTTTCCCTTTTAGATATTCCTTGTTGTTATAGATATGGCATAATGTATGCCAAATTTGGTTAGGTCTCACTGAAACCAGCTTTTGTAGCAAGTTAGGTTTTTTCGACCTTCTCAAAAGGGATTTTTTTCTACCTTCTCTAAATGACCTCAAAAATCATATAGACGATCTTCTATACAAAGATAGGTAGATTGTTTCGTTTTTACATATTTTTGAACTTTTATTTCCCTTTATAATACCCATTTGTTTTCAGGTCAAAACCTCGAAAGTTAACATAACTAGATGGTGAACCCTTCCAAACTTCAAATACAGAGATAGATAGATTGGTTCGTTTATCATTTTTACCGTGAATAGTAATGGCTACAAGAAATCGGTGATGGTTTATCATTTTTTGCGTGAAAAGTAATGGATACAACAAATCGGTGATGGTTTATCATTTTTTTCGTGAAAATTAATGGCTATAACAAATCGGTGATAGTTTATCATTTTTTGCGTGAAAATTAATGGCTACAACAAATCGGTGATGGTTTATCATTTTTTGCGTGAAAAGTAATGCCTAAAAGAGTTTATAATTTTTAGCGCGTGAAAATAAATACGTAAAACCGCCCTTTAGCATACTTAGAGAGTGGAAGGTAACCGCCGAGAGAGAGAGGGTTATCCTGCCCGTTAGATCATACGATCAACGGTCGGCGGGCACGATCCGCGTGACATGGGCTAGACCAATCAGTGGCAATGTTGCACGTGTGAGAGAATTTGTGGAGGGAGAGGGCAAAACTGAGTAGTATCAAGAAACCAAGGGCACCTATGTAATAAACAGACTAAGGGATTCAAATATGAGATTGAAAAAATGGAAAATGCGTGTTTTGTACAATGAAACCCATCTTGGCCTATCTCAAACTATTTGCAATACAAATATACATGAGTGTGAGAATTGTGGCCTCATTTAGACAAAGTATGTTTTGGGGAAAGCTGTTTTGGGAAGGGCTTATTGTGGAAAACCATGCACCTTCATAGCTACTAAGTGATTTGAGAAGGCCTTTGAGAAGTGGCAATTTGTGGTAAAACTTGATTTATTTATGACTTATCTATGTTTTGAGAACTGGCCATTTGTGGTAAAGACTCCATGAGTATGTGCCACTATTTTTCGGAATCTTTTGCACATTAAATGACTCATTTAACTAGTGATACGTCTCCGACGTATCGATAATTTCTTATGATCCATGCCATATTATTGATGATACCTACATGTTTTATGCACACTTTATGTCATATTCGTGCATTTTCTGGAACTAACCTATTAACAAGATGCCGAAGTGCCGCTTGTCGTTTTCGCTGTTTTTGGTTTCAGTAAATCCTAGTAACGAAATATTCTCGGAATTGGACGAAACAAAGACCCAGGGGCCTATTTTGCCACGAACCTTCCGGAAGACCGAAGAGCATACGAAGTGGGGCCACGAGGTGGCGACACCACAAGGCGGCGCGGCCAAGGGGGCCCGCGCCGCCCTATGGTGTGGGCCCTCGTCAGCCCTCCGACTCTGCCCTTCCGCCTACTTAAAGCCTTCGTCGCGAAACCCCCGATGCGGAAAAACCACGATACGGAAAACCTTCCGCAGACGCCGCCGCCGCCAATCCCATCTCGGGGATTCCGGAGATCTCCTCCGGCACCCTGCCGGAGAGGGGATTCATCTCCCGGAGGACTCTACACCGCCATGGTCGCCTCCGGAGTGATGAGTGAGTAGTTCACCCCTGGACTATGGGTCCATAGCAGTAGCTAGATGGTTGTCTTCTCCTCATTGTGCTTCATTGTTGGATCTTGTGAGCTGCCTAACATGATCAAGATCATCTATCTGTAATACTCTATGTTGTGTTTGTCGAGATCCGATGGATAGAGAATACCATGTTATGTTAATTATCAAGTTATTACATATGTGTTGTTTATGATCTTGCATGCTCTCCGTTATTAGTAGAGGCTCGGCCAAGTTTTTGCTCTTAACTCCAAGAGGGAGTATTTATGCTCGATAGTGGGTTCATGCATGCATTGACACCGGGACAGAGGATGTAAAGTTCTAAGGTTGTGTTGTGCTCGTTGCCACTAGGGATAAAACATTGGCGCTATGTCCGAGGATGTAGTTGTTGATTACATTACGCACCATACTTAATGCAATTGTCTCGTTGCTAGCAACTTAATACCGGAGGGGGTTCGGACGATAACCTCGAAGGTGGACTTTTTAGGCATAGATGCAGTTGGATGGCGGTCTATGTACTTTGTCGTAATGCCCAATTAAATCTCACCTGTACTTATCATGACATGTATGTGCATTGTTATGCCCTCTCTATTTGTCAATTGCCCGACTGTAATTTGTTCACCCAACATGCTTTTATCTTATGGGAGAGACACCTCTAGTGAACTGTGGACCCCGGTCCATTCTTTTATACTGAAATACAAATCTGCCGCAATACTTGTTTTTACTGTTTTCTCTGGAAACAATCATCTTCCACACAATACGGTTAATCCTTTGTTACAGCAAGCCGGTGAGATTGACAGCCTCACTGTTTCGTTGGGGCAAAGTACTTTGGTTGTGTTGTGCAGGTTCCACGTTGGCGCCGGAATCCCCGGTGTTGCGCCGCACTACATCCCGCCGCCATCAACCTTCAACGTGCTTCTTGGCTCCTCCCGGTTCGATAAACCTTGGTTTCTTTTCGAGGGAAAACTTGCAGCTGTGCGCATCATACCTTCCTCTTGGGGTTCCCCAACGAACGTGTGAAATACACGCCATCAAGCTCTTTTTCTGGCGCCGTTGCCGGGGAGATCAAGACACGCTCGCAAGGGGAGTCTCCACTTCCCAACCTCTTTACTTTGTTTTTGTCTTGCTTTATTTTATTTACTACTTTGTTTGCTGCATTATATCAAAACACAAAAAAATTAGTTGCTAGCTTTACTTTATTTATTGTCTTGTTTGCTATATCAAAAACACAAAAAAAATAGTTTACTTGCATTTACTTTACTTGATTCATCATGTTTCCTTTTAATTTTTACCACAAAAAACATACCGGTAGGACAAGGGTCTATAATTGGGAGGAACAATATAGAAGAATTTTTCACCCATGTTAGTACCGTTGAAGATTTTGAAGATAGACACTTGGTAGAACTTGCTCCTACTTATGAAATTGCTGCTGCTGCTTTAGTTCGCATGTTGGAAACTAAATTTGTTAATCTCAATCCTATAATCCAACACATGTTTCTTACACTTGGTGATTTGGAAGAGGGGGAAAAGAAAGATTTTGTTTTAGAAACCCTTCTTAGAGAATTTGGTGGTCTAGCAAGAGAGGCTAGAAAGGTCTTTGCTAAATTTAATATGCTTGGTTCTCATACTAATTTTGTTAGTCTCCTTGAAAAAATGGACATGGATAGAATAAGGTACACTAATAATGCTAATGATGGTGGGGAGATCAAAGCACCAATACCATGTAAGCTCCTAGCTATGAATGATGCACTAGAAAATAACTATGTTTGGCTTGTTCCTGAAAATTTGTTTGATGAGAGTAGCAAGCCCAAGACTAATGAAAAGGGAGACGCTGAAACTTATGTATCCAATATACTATGCATGGTTGAGAAAACTCCAAACCCCGCTGTAGGTGCACCACCCTTCGATAACACTTGAGATACACTTTCTGCGCCTAGCTGAAAGGCGTTAAAGAAAAGCGCTTATGGGAGACAACCCATGTTTTTACTACAGTATTTTTGTTTTATATTTGAGTCTTGGAAGTTGTTTACTACTGTAGCAACCTCTCCTTATCTTAGTTTTGAGTTTTGTTGTGCCAAGTAAAGTCTTTGATAGTAAAGTAAGTACTAGATTTGGATTACTGCGCAGTTCCAGATTTCTTTGCTGTCACGAATCTGGGTCTACCTCCCTGTAGGTAGCTCAGAAAATTAAGCCAATTTACGTGCATGATCCTCAGATATGTACGCAACTTTCATTAAATTTGAGCATTTTCATTTGAGCAAGTCTGGTGGCCTAATAAAATCCATCTTCACGGACTGTTCTGTTTTGACAGATTCTGCCTTTTTATTTCGCATTGCCTCTTTTGCTATGTTGGATGAATTTCTTTGATCCATTAATGTCCAGTAGCTTTATGCAATGTCCAGAAGTGTTAAGAATGATTGTGTCACCTCTGAACATGTTAATTTTTATTGTGCACTAACCCTCTAATGAGTTGTTTCGAGTTTGGTGTGGAGGAAGTTTTCAAGGATCAAGAGAGGAGTATGATGCAATATGATCAAGGAGAGTGAAAGCTCTAAGCTTGGGGATGCCCGGTGGTTCACCCCTGCATATTCTAAGAAGACTCAAGCGTCTAAGCTTGGGGATGCCCAAGGCATCCCCTTCTTCATCGACAACATTATCGGGTTCCTCCCCTGAAACTATATTTTTATTCCGTCACATCTTATGCACTTTGCTTGGAGCGTCGGTTTGTTTTTGTTTTTTGTTTTGTTTGAATAAAATGGATCCTAGCATTCACTTTGTGGGAGAGAGACACGCTCCGCTGTAGCATATGGACAAATATGTCCTTAGGCTCTACTCATAGTATTCATGGCGAAGTTTCTTCTTCGTTAAATTGTTATATGGTTGGAATTGGAAAATGCTACATGTAGTAATTCTAAAATTTCTTGGATAATTTGATACTTGGCAATTGTTGTGCTCATGTTTAAGCTCTTGCATCATATACTTTGCACCTATTAATGAAGAAACACTTAGAGCTTGCTAATTTGGTTTGCATATTTGGTTTCTCTAGAGTCTAGATAATATCTAGTATTGAGTTTTGAACAACAAGGAAGACGGTGTAGAGTCTTATAATGTTTACAATATGTCTTTTATGTGAGTTTTGCTGCACCGTTCATCCTTGTGTTCGTTTCAAATAACCTTGCTAGCCTAAACCTTGTATCGAGAGGGAATACTTCTCATGCATCCAAAATCCTTGAGCCAACCACTATGCCATTTGTGTCCACCATACCTACCTACTACATGGTATTTATCCGCCATTCCAAAGTAAATTGCTCGAGTGCTACCTTTAAAATTCCATCGTTCACCTTTGCAATATATAGCTCATGGGACAAATAGCTTAAAAACTATTGTGGTATTGAATATGTACTTATGCACTTTATCTCTTATTAAGTTGCTTGTTGTGCGATAACCATGCTTCGGGGACGCCATCAACTATTCTTTGTTGAATATCATGTGAGTTGCTATGCATGTCCGTCTTGTCCGAAGTAAGAGAGATCTACCACCTTAATGGTTGGAGCATGCATACTTGTTAGAGAAGAACATTGGGCCGCTAACTAAAGCCATGATTCATGGTGGAAGTTTCAGTTTTGGACATATATCCTCAATCTCATATGAGAATAATAATTGTTGCCACATGCTTATGCATTAAAGAGGAGTCCATTATCTGGTGTCCATGTTGTCCTGGTATGGATGTCTAAGTTGAGAATAATCAAAAGCGAGAAATCCAAAATGCGAGCTTTCTCCTTAGACCTTTGTACAGGCGGCATGGAGGTACCCCTTTGTGACACTTGGTTAAAACATGTGCATTGCAAAGATCCGGTAGTCCAAGCTAATTAGGACAAGGTGCGGGCACTATTAGTATACTATGCATGAGACTTGCAACTTGTAAGATATAATTTTCATAACTCATATGCTTTATTACTACCGTTGACAAAATTGTTCCATGTTTTTAAAATAAAAGCTCTAGCAAAAATATAGCAATCGATGCTTTCCTCTGACCATTCTTTTACTTTTATGATGAGTTAGTTCACCTATCTCTCTTTACCTCAAGAAGCAAACACTTGTGTGAACTGTGCATTGATTACTACATACTTGCATATTGCACTTGTTATATTACTCTATGTTGACAATTATCCATGAGATATACATGTTACAAGTTGAAAGCAACCGCTGAAACTTAATCTTCCTTTGTGTTGTTTCAATGCCTTTACTTTGATTTATTGCTTTATGAGTTAACTCTTATGCAAGACTTATTGATGCTTGTCTTGAAGTACTATTCATGAAAAGTCTTTGCTTTATGATTCACTTGTTTACTCATGTCATTACCATTGTTTTGATCGCTGCATTCACTACATATGTTTACAAATAGTATGATCAAGGTTATGATGGCATGTCACTTCAGAAATTATCTTTGTTATCGTTTTGCACTGCTCGGGACGAGCAGAACTAAGCTTGGGGATGCTTGATACGTCTCCGACGTATCGATAATTTCTTATGATCCATGCCATATTATTGATGATACCTACATGTTTTATGCACACTTTATGTCATATTCGTGCATTTTCCGGAACTAACCTATTAACAAGATGCCGAAGTGCCGATTCTTGTTTTCTGCTGTTTTTGGTTTCGAAATCCTAGTAACGAAATATTCTCGGAATTGGACGAAACAAAGACCCAGGGGCCTATTTTGCCACGAACCTTCCGAGAAGACCGAAGAGCATACGAAGTGGGGCCACGAGGTGGCGACACCACAAGGCGGCGCGGCCAAGGGGGGCCCGCGCCGCCCTATGGTGTGGGCCCCTCGTCGGCCCTCCGACTCCGCCCTTCCGCCTACTTAAAGCCTTCGTCGCGAAACCCCCGATGCGGAAAAACCACGATACGGAAAACCTTCCGGAGACGCCGCCGCCGCCAATCCCATCTCGGGGATTCCGGAGATCTCCTCCGGCACCCTGCCGGAGAGGGGATTCATCTCCCGGAGGACTCTACACTGCCATGGTCGCCTCCGGAGTGATGAGTGAGTAGTTCACCCCTGGACTATGGGTCCATAGCAGTAGCTAGATGGTTGTCTTCTCCTCATTGTGCTTCATTGTTGGATCTTGTGAGCTGCCTAACATGATCATGATCATCTATCTGTAATACTCTATGTTGTGTTTGTCGGGATCCGATGGATAGAGAATACCATGTTATGTTAATTATCAAGTTATTACATATGTGTTGTTTATGATCTTGCATGCTCTCCGTTATTAGTAGAGGCTCGGCCAAGTTTTTGCTCTTAACTCCAAGAGGGAGTATTTATGCTCGATAGTGGGTTCATGCATGCATTGACACCGGGACAGTGACGAGAAAGTTCTAAGGTTGTGTTGTGCTTGTTGCCACTAGGGATAAAACATTGGCGCTATGTCCGAGGATGTAGTTGTTGATTACATTACGCACCATACTTAATGCAATTGTCTCGTTGTTAGCAACTTAATACTGGAGGGGTTCGGACGATAACTCGAAGGTGGACTTTTTAGGCATAGATGCGGTTGGATGGCGGTCTATGTACTTTGTCGTAATTCCCAATTAAATCTCACTTGTACTTATCATGACATGTATGTGCATTGTTATGCCCTCTCTATTTGTCAATTGCCCGACTGTAATTTGTTCACCCAACATGCTTTTATCTTATGGGAGAGACACCTCTAGTGAACTGTGCACCCCGGTCCATTCTTTTATACTCGAAATACAAATCTGCTGCAATACTTGTTTTTACTTGTTTTCTCCGCAAACAATCATCTTCCACACAATACGGTTAATCCTTTGTTACAGCAAGCCGGTGAGATTGACAACCTCACTCGTTTCGTTGGGGCAAAGTACTTTGGTTGTGTTGTGCAGGTTCCACGTTGGCGCCGGAATCCCTGGTGTTGCGCCGCACTACATCCCGCCGCCATCAACCTTCAACGTGCTTCTTGGCTCCTCCTGGTTCGATAAACCTTGGTTTCTTTCTGAGGGAAAACTTGCTGCTGTGCGCATCATACCTTCCTCTTGGGGTTCCCCAACGAACGTGTGAAATACACGCCATCACTAGTTAATCCCATTTGTTGACTGTCTGTTGACCAGCTACTTGAGGGTAAAACTGAGCATATTGCACTAGCCAATATTAGCACTCAAGGGGAAAACTGAGCACACAAAAAATGCTAGTATAATACTCGAGGTTATATGTAGCACCCTACCTTTAAATAAAGGTAAGATACCTGTGTATAGTGCTATTCCCGTGATCACTGATAGCACACACATTACAAAATATAGTAATCATTGCAATAGTATCAAATTACTACATCGTTGATCCAGAGGGTAAAGTAAAACCTTACAAATTGCATAGTCACATGGACTAGCTCAACAATGTTCAGAACTAACACAACGGAATGTAAGTCATCAATGAGCCTTCATCATCTTCATGTGCCACAGGCAGACATGTTGGAATGTAGACTCGAGATCCTACCACGTACTTCTCCTCGGAAAATTCTGCACGTTTGAATATGCAGCCCCACGAATGGAGGTCAGTACAATGATGTACTGGCAAATGACACTTATACGGTGGCAGTTTTGGGCATGACTATCTACATGATATTTGGCTAGTGGAGTTTAGGCAATTTGCATAAAGCCAATTTTATCCTATATTTTATTTAAAACAAAACATTTTGAAAAACTTTGAATGATATTATGAAATCACACCATGGTTAAATCCTCCATGGGTTTTAGAATAATCACATGGTTACATCTCCCATGAGTTTTTCAAGGTTGATTCAAATTTTAAATACATTCAGAAAAGGTGATGAGATTCTTCCGTGCATTCCTTGTCTAGGAGCTCAAATTGTCCATAACCGGGGACACGGCTAAGATCTTAGGTTTAACTCTCGAGAGGTTGTGCACTTTCACCTTACGACCCACCCTTCCCAAGAGAAGAATGAGACAAGATCTTTCAGAAGAAGGTTTCAACCATAACTAGCTAGACCCGTTCCCGTTTGGTTGCAAGCCACATCATCATGTCTAGCAACAAGTTGGACCTCACAACTTACTCAATCCCGGCAGAGCCCATAATACCATAAGGCTGCACTGGAAGCTATCTAAAACATGGACGACATAATAATCTCTTTAATCCTGAGTGGCCAACCACAAGTGCACTCTCGAGCGACGACAACCACATGACAAGTACTAGACAGGAGTCATGTGGCCCTGAGTAGCCACTCAACATTTGCGCACCCTCAGGCGAAGACAACCACAATGTGGCCCTGAGTAGCCACGTACCCTCAGGCGACGACAACCACAATGTGGCCCTGAGTAGCCACGTACCCTCAGGCGACGACAACCACAATGTGGCCCTGAGTAGCCGCCCACCAAGCAATTCCAAATCCACCCAGGTGTTTCATTAAGGTTGTTAATTTTCACTTTTCAAACCATCGCAATCAAAACAATGAAATGACATTTGGCATTTGATGTTGCGAAGCAGAAATAAAGTATCCTATCAATAGGTTCAGGAGTAGCTACACACTACTAGGGTTTGCTAAGCATAGCATAATACTTTTCTTTTGAAAGCAAAATCCTACCATGCATACTAGTTTCAAGACACTAATGCATATATAAAATAAGTAGGTAATTGAGTGTCACTTGCCTTTTGGTAGTCGAAGCGCGTTCACTTCTCTTAATCAAAATACGTGTCTCTCCGTACGAACTATAATATAAAATATAGCACAACATAAACACACCATTCATACAACAAAAAAATCAAGCAAGGAAAAACAACAAGTCATTATTCATTTTATTTTAGTCATCGGATAAAGAAGATATGGCATGAGGCATGGCTTGCAAGATACGTCATTTGAGATATTGAATGACATGATCGGATACTTAGAAAGAAAATGGATACTAGAAAGGAGTCGATGGGATACAAATAGATAGAATTTGGAAAGGCTCATGTGATTAGAATCACATAAATATCAAATGGTGCTTCTAGAATACCATCAAAAAAGTGTGACAACACTTAACAAAATAGCACAAGGTGACACATAGACTTTGGTAATTTTGGTAATGAACTAGTGATATGCAGAATTACTCAATTTACTCATTTGTAAGTTGAATAGTTCTAAACTAAGTCAAAGAGTGATTCAGAATGAATTTGGATAGACACAATATTGGTTCAAGGTTTGTGCTATGCAGTAGAAGGTCTCTACGTAACATTTGCACAAGGGAGAAATCTATAGTTAAGATTGTCACTATTTACTCAAATAACTCAATTGTTATTTGAATAATATGAACTAGACAACCAGGGGTAAGCTATGCACTATCTGTGAACATGATAAAGAATTATAACTGGTCCTGAAAGGTGGGTATGATCATAAGGATCATTTTGGCTAAATGAACTATGTCAAAGCCACTCATAGCACTACACTTTTCGCGAAAAGTCATTAAATGAAGTTTTCCGGATGGAAGTCCTTTCTACATGAAAGTTGTAGAGAATTCTATTACAAGCGTATCGCCAAAAGAATCTCTTGAAAAAAGTGTGTAGGATTTATTTTAGAGACGATGTTGCGGACCATGGAAATACCGTGAAAACAAAGCGTGTGAATTCGACATGCAAAATGTCCAGAATGATCTAGGCATTTTACTGATTCCAACGGTATAGAGTTTGTCGAAAACCGACGTGTAGAACTCAAGATATGAATTTTACAATACGCGGTAAGAATTCTAGTGGTGTCCGAAAAGTTGTCCGAGAAAGTTTCTCGGATGGAAACACTTCCTATACAAAAGTTGTAGAGGATTTAGTTACGAACTTAACGGAAAAACAACCATTCAAAACGGAGCTCTAGATTTATTGTTGTGAAATTTTAAAGATTATTCACGGAAACTAGCTAGCACAAACGGACTTGATGGATCAGTTCTCGAGCGCAGACATGCTATGGGTAATTACTAACGGTCACCATAGTATCAAGATCTAACGAATCAACCAAACTCTATCTAAAGTAGATTTAACGAAGTAGACTGAACGAGAAGAAACTAAACATCGGTTCATACCGACAGTTACGGGCGGTGAGTCATGTTCCGCGACGGCGAGGTAGCTCCGGCAGTCGCAGGCATCAGAGAACTGGTCGACTCGTATCGTGGTGAGAACGCAGGTGTGCTGTCTGTGTCGGGGGATCCCTGGAACGGCAGAAACGAGTGGACGGAGGAGCTCCAGGCGACAGCGAACTCGAAATTTGTTCGATGGCGTCGCTATACAAGGTTGTGTCGGAAACGACTGATGACGGCAACGGACGGCGTGGCCAATGAAAACCAAACCACGCACCACCATGTCCGGTCCGATGAACTCCGAAGGCGTCGCAGTCAACTACGACAACTTCATGCCCGACCATGTCCTGGGGGTAGCCCTTGACGAGGAACGTATTCTGGTGCAAGGAGTTGACGAGATGATCACCGACGGTGACAAGATCTGACGATGAACTCGATTTTGTGGCTGATGTTGGCATGGTTTGTACGGGATATACAGAGCTCCTATGGAGAAACTTTGTGAGTGACAGTGGTGAAGAAAAACAAGGGACGCACGGTGCTCCTTTCGGTTCGTGTTGAGATGGACTGTGGATGGAGATCCGGAGGTGAATGCCAACGGACGACATTTAGTTCACGACGCTGGTTTGGAAAATTAAGTCAGTTAAATGGAAAAATTAAAGCCTGAATGGAATGCCAATTCAATTTGGAGTAACTTTCGTTTTTATAGTGAGCCCGTTTTAGGGTCCTTGAAAGGCATACAAAAGGGGAGAAAGATGTAACGCCATGGCTGCTGTACGTTGGACTCACCTACGTGAACAAGGAAGAGGAAGGCGAGCGAGCGAGCGCTCGGGCTGGTCGGTCTCGGCCGGATCAGCCTAGTTGGGCCAGGAAAAAAATACAAGGAAGGCTGGGGCGGCCTGGGCTGGTCGGGGGCGGGGACGAGCTGGGCCGCGGGGTGGGCCGGGGCGCCCTTCTTTTTGTTTTCTCATTTTGTAAACCAGAAAATGAAAATACATATTTGGAGGCTCAAAAATAATCCGAAAAAATGCAAATAAGGTACCGTTGGATTCGTCGTGAAAAAATATACTTTAATAAGAAACCAAATTTGAGACAAAAATATAAACTTTATAAAATTAAAATTTGACATACATGTCTATGTGGCTATAGTGCCTTTTTAAGGATTAATATTTTCTCAAAATAATGATTTTATAAGTTTCAAAACCTCCGAACAAAATATAGTATTGTTGGCAAATATTTTGAAAATCAAGTTTTAAGAAAACTCTATTTTGACAAAACCTTTTTAATAAACACAAAAGTTTTAATTCCTTGTGAAAATTCAATCAAGTTCAATCAATCAAGCATTAAATTTAATTTAATTTTAAATTCGAAATTTGAAAAAAAAATCGGGATGTGACAAACTACCACCCTTGAAAGGAATCTCGTCCTCGAGATTCGAGAAAGGCTAGAAACAAAGTTGGGTTTGGGATATGTCTGGGTGGGCTACCACCCTTAAAAGGAACTTTTGTAGATAGTCCTTGGGTCTTGGGTTTAGGCTAAGCTTATCTTGTGTATGACTTGGCACATCCGAGGCTATGACTTGACCTCAGGTCATATTTGAAAAACGTCTATGGCTTAGGGCTTCTGAGTTATAATCCGATAGGCGAATGTTTATTCACATATAGTGAACAACATATCTATCCAAGGTGAGTCAGATAGGTTCCTTCATAGTAGGGCTTCTAATCCAAATGGTTGGTTGAACTAATTTTGATACTGATGGGTTACTCCTTGGGTCACTCTGAAAACCAATATGAGAGCACTTCAAGGCATCCTTCTTCTTACTTGAAGTCTTCCACTATTTTTCATCTAGTGGTTGGGTCTTCAAACTTACCGTAGTCCTACGGTTGGCAGCACTTGCCTACTATAAGGGTATAATATTTATCCACCCTAGGGTTTTGGCTTAATCGCCGACATCTCTTTGGTAGGTATGTCTCTCTAGATTCGCAAAGTCAACATTACGAAAGCGAATAATAAGAGTAGTAGGAATGGTGATCAATCCATCCTGCACCCAGATTATTACTCTGTATTTGATTTATTGAACCTCGTATTCTAACACTTGGTCAACCTCACAAGTTTGATAAAAAAAATCTATGGAGAATTGAATCAATGTTTCAGTCCCCATTATTGAATTGTTTTGAAAACACTTCTATCGATCCGTAACTACGGTTTAAAGTATCTCACATTATATCCTTCTTCACATTGATAAGAATCATCAGGGTTGGTTTCACTACTATTGTCTTCATAGCGAGTTGCCGAGAAAACATTTGTTGGGTTGGGTATAGATAAGAATAGATAGAAAGATTCTAAGGGAGAATTCCTACCCAAACACAGCAGATCAAAGAAATTCGGCAAACAACAATCATATAACAAGCATCAAACAACATGGTTCAAACACAAACAAAATAGTATGGCCATACCACATTTTGGTAAGATCAATACTTTGTTACTTTATCGTTGGTTCGCTAAAAGAGAACTAATGGTGGTCTAGTCTATTTCTATATTGGATGCATCAATTTTCTATTCCACTCCTTCGGTGTATCCTCGTGTGTTGTGCAGTTTGCATCGAAGTCTTTCTTCAAGTTCTTCATTGGTCTTCCATAAAATCCTTCTTGTGGAGTCGAAGAATATCACATGAATCATTAGTCTTCATGATTCAGGGACATGGTCATCATTTGTCTTTTTTAATGGTTTTCAGGGGGTAGGCCATCTAAAGAAAAGAGGAAAACACTCTTGAAGATTGAATAGATGAGAGTACTAGATGTTCACAAAGCAAACATATTTTTAATTGAAATAGGATTAGACAAAATTTTATTCCTAGGGTCTTCCTATTTCTAATCCAAACCTAGGGTCTCGATCCTACAGGCAACACTATGCTCTGATACCATTCTGTAGCACCCTACCTTTAAATAAAGGTAAGATACCTGTGTATAGTGCTATTCCCGTGATCACTGATAGCACACACATTACAAAATATAGTAATCATTGCAATAGTATCAAATTACTACATCGTTGATCCAGAGGGTAAAGTAAAACCTTACAAATTGCATAGTCACATGGACTAGCTCAACAATGTTCAGAACTAACACAACGGAATGTAAGTCATCAATGAGCCTTCATCATCTTCATGTGCCACAGGCAGACATGTTGGAATGTAGACTCGAGATCCTACCACGTACTTCTCCTCGGAAAATTCTGCACGTTTGAATATGCAGCCCCACGAATGGAGGTCAGTACAATGATGTACCGGCAAATGACACTTATACGGTGGCAGTTTTGGGCATGACTATCTACATGATATTTGGCTAGTGGAGTTTAGGCAATTTGCATAAAGCCAATTTTATCCTATATTTTATTTAAAACAAAACATTTTGAAAAACTTTGAATGATATTATGAAATCACACCATGGTTAAATCCTCCATGGGTTTTAGAATAATCACATGGTTACATCTCCCATGAGTTTTTCAAGGTTGATTCAAATTTTAAATACATTCAGAAAAGGTGATGAGATTCTTCCGTGCATTCCTTGTCTAGGAGCTCAAATTGTCCATAACCGGGGACACGGCTAAGATCTTAGGTTTAACTCTCGAGAGGTTGTGCACTTTCACCTTACGACCCACCCTTCCCAAGAGAAGAATGAGACAAGATCTTTCGGAGAAGGTTTCAACCATAACTAGCTAGACCCGTTCCCGTTTGGTTGCAAGCCACATCATCATGTCTAGCAACAAGTTGGACCTCACAACTTACTCAATCCCGGCAGAGCCCATAATACCATAAGGCTGCACTGGAAGCTATCTAAAACATGGATGACATAATAATCTCTTTAATCCTGAGTGGCCAACCACAAGTGCACTCTCGAGCGACGACAACCACATGACAAGTACTAGACAGGAGTCATGTGTCCCCGAGTAGCCACTCAACATTTGCGCACCCTCAGGCGAAGACAACCACAATGTGGCCCTGAGTAGCCACGTACCCTCAGGCGACGACAACCACAATGTGGCCCTGAGTAGCCACGTACCCTCAGGCGACGACAACCACAATGTGGCCCTGAGTAGCCGCCCACCAAGCAATTCCAAATCCACCCAGGTGTTTCATTAAGGTTGTTAATTTTCACTTTTCAAACCATCGCAATCAAAACAATGAAACGACATTTGGCATTTGATGTTGCAGAGCAGAAATAAAGTATCCTATCAATAGGTTCAGGAGTAGCTACACACTACTAGGGTTTGCTAAGCATAGCATAATACTTTTCTTTTGAAAGCAAAATCCTACCATGCATACTAGTTTCAAGACACTAATGCATATATAAAATAAGTAGGTAATTGAGTGTCACTTGCCTTTTGGTAGTCGAAGCGCGTTCACTTCTCTTAATCAAAATACGTGTCTCTCCGTACGAACTATAATATAAAATATAGCACAACATAAACACACCATTCATACAACAAAAAAATCAAGCAAGGAAAAACAACAAGTCATTATTCATTTTATTTTAGTCATCGGATAAAGAAGATATGGCATGAGGCATGGCTTGCAAGATACGTCATTTGAGATATTGAATGACATGATCAGATACTTAGAAAGAAAATGGATACTAGAAAGGAGTCGATGGGATACAAATAGATAGAATTTGGAAAGGCTCATGTGATTAGAATCACATAAATATCAAATGGTGCTTCTAGAATACCATCAAAAAAGTGTGACAACACTTAACAAAATAGCACAAGGTGACACATAGACTTTGGTAATGAACTAGTGATATGCAGAATTACTCAATTTACTCATTTGTAAGTTGAATAGTTCTAAACTAAGTCAAAGAGTGATTCAGAATGAATTTGGATAGACACAATATTGGTTCAAGGTTTGTGCTATGCAGTAGAAGGTCTCTACGTAACATTTGCACAAGGGAGAAATCTATAGTTAAGATTGTCACTATTTACTCAAATAACTCAATTGTTATTTGAATAATATGAACTAGACAACCAGAGGTAAGCTATGCACTATCTGTGAACATGATAAAGAATTATAACTGGTCCTCGAAAGGTGGGTATGATCATAAGGATCATTTTGGCTAAATGAACTATGTCAAAGCCACTCATAGCACTACACTTTTCGCGAAAAGTCATTAAATGAAGTTTTCCGGATGGAAGTCCTTTCTACATGAAAGTTGTAGAGAATTCTATTACAAGCGTATCGCCAAAAGAATCTCTTGAAAAAAGTGTGTAGGATTTATTTTAGAGACGATGTTGCGGACCATGGAAATACCGTGAAAACAAAGCGTGTGAATTCGACATGCAAAATGTCCAGAATGATCTAGGCATTTTACTGATTCCAACGGTATAGAGTTTGTCGAAAACCGACGTGTAGAACTCAAGATATGAATTTTACAATACGCGGTAAGAATTCTAGTGGTGTCCGAAAAGTTGTCCGAGAAAGTTTCTCGGATGGAAACACTTCCTATACAAAAGTTGTAGAGGATTTAGTTACGAACTTAACGGAAAAACAACCATTCAAAACGGAGCTCTAGATTTATTGTTGTGAAATTTTAAAGATTATTCACGGAAACTAGCTAGCACAAACGGACTTGATGGATCAGTTCTCGAGCGCAGACATGCTATGGGTAATTACTAACGGTCACCATAGTATCAAGATCTAACGAATCAACCAAACTCTATCTAAAGTAGATTTAACGAAGTAGACTGAACGAGAAGAAACTAAACATCGGTTCATACCGACAGTTACGGGCGGTGAGTCATGTTCCGCGACGGCGAGGTAGCTCCGGCAGTCGCAGGCATCAGAGAACTGGTCGACTCGTATCGTGGTGAGAACGCAGGTGTGCTGTCTGTGTCGGGGGATCCCTGGAACGGCAGAAACGAGTGGACGGAGGAGCTCCAGGCGACAGCGAACTCGAAATTTGTTCGATGGCGTCGCTATACAAGGTTGTGTCGGAAACGACTGATGACGGCAACGGACGGCGTGGCCAATGAAAACCAAACCACGCACCACCATGTCCGGTCCGATGAACTCCGAAGGCGTCGCAGTCAACTACGACAACTTCATGCCCGACCATGTCCTGGGGGTAGCCCTTGACGAGGAACGTATTCTGGTGCAAGGAGTTGACGAGATGATCACCGACGGTGACAAGATCTGACGATGAACTCGATGTTGTGGCTGATGTTGGCATGGTTTGTACGGGATATACAGAGCTCCTATGGAGAAACTTTGTGAGTGACAGTGGTGAAGAAAAACAAGGGACGCACGGTGCTCCTTTCGGTTCGTGTTGAGATGGACTGTGGATGGAGATCCGGAGGTGAATGCCAACGGACGACATTTAGTTCACGACGCTGGTTTGGAAAATTAAGTCAGTTAAATGGAAAAAATAAAGCCTGAATGGAATGCCAATTCAATTTGGAGTAACTTTCGTTTTTATAGTGAGCCGTTTTAGGGTCCTTGAAAGGCATACAAAAGGGGAGAAAGATGTAACGCCATGGCTGCTGTACGTTGGACTCACCTACGTGAACAAGGAAGAGGAAGGCGAGCGAGCGAGCGCTCGGGCTGGTCGGTCTCGGCCGGATCAGCCCTAGTTGGGCCAGGAAAAAAAATACAAGGAAGGCTGGGGCGGCCTGGGCTGGTCGGGGGCGGGGACGAGCTGGGCCGCGGGGTGGGCCGGGGCGCCCTTCTTTTTGTTTTCTCATTTTGTAAACCAGAAAATGAAAATACATATTTGGAGGCTCAAAAATAATCCGAAAAAATGCAAATAAGGTACCGTTGGATTCGTCATGAAAAAATATACTTTAATAAGAAACCAAATTTGAGACAAAAATATAAACTTTATAAAATTAAAATTTGACATACATGTCTATGTGGCTATAGTGCCTTTTTAAGGATTAATATTTTCTCAAAATAATGATTTTATAAGTTTCAAAACCTCCGAACAAAATATAGTATTGTTGGCAAATATTTTGAAAATCAAGTTTTAAGAAAACTCTATTTTGACAAAACCTTTTTAATAAACACAAAAGTTTTAATTCCTTGTGAAAATTCAATCAAGTTCAATCAATCAAGCATTAAATTTAATTTAATTTTAAATTCGAAATTTGAAAAAAAAATCGGGATGTGACATTATACCTGAGTATATCCAAATTTCCAGGGTTAGACTCGAGGACGCGTGTTGCGGTACAGAAATGGAAGACGTGCAATTGTTGACGCGTAGACGCCGGTCGCGGTGCAGAAGTCGAAGACGTGCAATCGTGGACGCGTGTCGCATTGCAGAAGTCCAAGACGTGCAGACGTGCAGCGGTGGACGCGTAGGACGCGGGTCGCATTAACCACCCCTTGCCTTTATAGACGCCTCCTCCCACTATCTCTGTCACTCTCACTCGCCTACGCAACACCGCCTCTCTCACGTCCCATCATCTTCTCCAAAGCAAAAAACCCTCTCCCTCTCCTCTGTCGGCGAGATGGACAAGGAGAATGCCAATCCCATCGTCCACGGCGCCGTCGGCTCCAAGCGCGACGCCTCCCTCATCGACGCCGTCCCCTCAACGGACGTCGCCGCCGTCCCCTCAACGGACGTCGCCGCCTCCTCCGCCGGTGCATCGGAGGCTGCTGCCGCCGGTCGCGCTCAGATCCCGCCGGGATGGGACCCCTACGAGGTGGTGCCGTACGTCCCGCCCCCGAACCCCTACGACACCTCCATGGAGGACCCATGGAACGAGGTAACTACGGTTTGCTTCCTTTTTTGTTCCCCATTCCTTTTTGAACCCTATTTTTGCTGGTGTAGATGGATCTGTGGATGGATGAGTATTGGGCTAATATTTGCGCCGATTTTATTCCATTTTGCTTTGATCCCTCCTTGATTTCGTTTAAGATTTGGGGTTCGGCCGTTCGGTTAATTTATGCAAGTAATAATGGAATCTCAATCAGTTAATTTATGCAAGTAATCATAGGATCTCAATCAGTTATTTTATGCACGAATCAAAAGATATCAACCGTTTAATTTTGCAAATAATCTGGAATGTGTTCAAGTTCAGATCTGGAATCTGTTTCTTTGCCTATGATGAATCGGTGGGCACAGATTTTTACAGGGAGGGTTCAGCGAACCATTTCTGTGTACAAATCTGTTCTGCATGAACTTTGGTTCGCTTACACCGTCCCTGTAGACATATAATCGTGTCCACTCTAACTGAGGCTGCCTCTGTTTTTTCTAACTTTGTTATCATGCACGTTAGTCATCGTTGCAACTCATTCACTAATAGTTCCCGTTTTATATGGATCGGCTGTCTGGCAGCGACGTCGGCAGCGACGACGAGCACCATGACATCAAGACTCGCCAGGTGCTGCGGAGGCTGCAGGTCGGCCGATACGTCTCCTACTTCGCCAAGGGTGTCTACAGGTGCCCCTTCTGCACTAGGAGGCTCGGCGGCACTGACTTCAACTGCGTCCTCACGCATGCCGAGAACATCGGCAACACCAACCCCAAGGTCGGCACATCGGTGAACCCCCACTCCTTTCGCGCCAAGCACATGGCGCTCGGCATGCACCTCCACAGCATCCAGCGGGTAGAGATCTCCGCCGGGCGCATGCCTCCGCTCAAGCCCAAGGCTCCCAAGGGAAGAAACAAGTGGAGGCAGAGGCAGATGGGGTAGGCGGAGTCCTGGACGTGTGCTGTTGCTGCCTCCTCCATTTTGTTGTTGGGATCCCTTTGTTGTTAGCTAGGGATCCCTCGTTGTTATCATGTTAGTATGATGGTGCTGTGAAGAACCTCGAACCCTACTATGTTTGGCTGCTGAATGCAGCTTATTATCTAGGGAGGGATCCCTATTATCTATCCATATGACCTTGTGAATTTATCATACATTCCCTGTAGATTTGCTTCTAGATTTAACTACATACATATGGACCAGATGGAGTACTAGATTGGGCTCCCTACTAGATTTGCTGCCATATTGGGCAAACAACGAGGGCCAAAAGGCACAAATAATAATTGAAGAAAGACAGAAATGCAAGCTTCTCTAGATTTGATACTAATTAGGTGAAAAAAGGCAGAGAGAAGGAGGCAGAAAAGGTACTCTTAAAAGGGAAAATGCCAATTTGGGCCGAGAGAGACAAAACCTAGCTCCTGCTCACGTGCAACCAAACGCTATCTCGTCCTGTCCCACGCGGTCCCTTTCTACCAGCCCCACGCGACGCGGGCCCACACGACGCGGCCCCACACGTCAGCACGGAACGGTCAACTAAACGGGAATCCTGCCGTCTGAGCTGCTTCTGCGCGTTTCAAACAAGGACTTGGGGAAAACTGAGGAAAAACTAAGGAGCTGGGGAAGACTGAGCATAACTAAGGAACCGAGGGCACGAAAACAGAAATCCCTAATTTATTTTCAAAACGGTCTTCCACCGGTTTCCGCTCACTATTTTTCAGCTTTCGAAACTGGATTGGAACCCCTAGATATTTAAATGGAAGTGAGCCTATACCACATCCAAAAATATTTGTATACTCTCTCTCATCATCTTTCGCTTTGCCAAAACTAAATAACTCACTCTTATGAAAATTGGTTTTAAGATCAGAATGTTGTTAAAAAATACAAAGAACCATCTTTATGTTAAGTGCTTTGTCTAAATCATGTTCCATCAAAAGAATAATATTATCCGCATACTGTAAAGTTGAGTCCCCCGTCCAATAAATGAGGGATTAAACCACCAACCTGCCTATCATGTTTCGCACGTTTGGATAAGGATTGCGAGCATACCAGCAACAATATTAAACAGAATAGGAGATAAAGGATCTCCCTATCGCAAACATTTTTTTGTTTGCAAATAATGACCTATGTCATCATTTACACGAATTCCAACCCTCCCATTTTATATATACCTCTGAACCTATTCGCACCATTTAGGATCGAACCCCTTAATTCGCATTGCTTGTTGCAAAAAAACATTTAATTTAGCGTAGGCTTTGTCGAAGTCGATTTTTAAAAGAACACGATCCATTTTTTCTATGAAGTTTGTGGATGGTTTCATGAAGGATCACTACACCCTCAAATATGTGTGTCCCACGCATAAAAGCAGTTTGGGTTGGCTGAACTACTTTATGAACAATATCAGTCACTCTATTAGTTCGGGTTTTAGTGAAGATTTTGAAACTAACATTTAAAAGGCATATCGGACGATACTGTTGAATTTGAACCACATTCTCCATTTTCCGGTAACAAAATGATTGTCCCGAAATTTAGGTGAAAAAGAGGAAGATCACCTAGCTAAAAATCTCGAAACATATTCATGAGATCTTCCTTAATAACTTGCCAAAACGTTTGATAAAATTAAGCGGGAAATCCATCGGGACCCGGCACTTCGTTTTCCTCCATTTGTGATATCACCTCAAAAATTTCCTTTTCAGTAAAGTCCGCAATTAGGACAAAATACAAAATAATCTCAGAAATCTGCTCTTTTTTGTTCCTTTTTTCTTACTTAGACATGTAATATTTACTTTTTCGATTAATACAAAATACACAAGGACTATTCCCCTACTGTTTGAGTGCCAAAAAGAAAGTCGAGCAAACTTAGAGCATCTCCACCGGCGCCCTCCAAATAGGCTCCGACAGGTGCACTGGCACTGTCGTATGTGGGGGCTGGCACATCATCCACCCATTGGGGAACGGGTTCCCACACCGGCGTCTCCCAAACGGGCACCCCCAAAATCTTTTATTTTCCTTTTACAATATTTTGAAAAATATTTCAATAACACAAAATTATTCATACAATATGTTAACATAGTTTAACACAAATACAAAGGAAATTATTTGTATAATAATTTAAATTAAATTATGCGTTGTTGGCGGCTCTTCTGCTCGCCCACCAATGCGTCGGCAGGTCCGCCTAAAGTTGAACATCAACACCTGCATCTCGAAGGTGCATGTGAAGGAAAGAAGGAAATTATTGGGGTACATGCTCTACTTTAGCAAGAGGCCCCTGATAATGAAATGGTTGATCATCATGCACAGGTTCATCGTGCTCGCTCTCAATGTTCTTGTTGTTCATGATCACACATGCGTTCATCACCTCCCACATCTGAGACTCAGATCAAGTGAGAGCATGTACCTGACAACAGTGGCGGCGCCAGGAAATGTCGCCTGGGTATTCCGCCCAAAAAAAAATTGCTCTAAATGTGGTATATGAATCGAACACCACAATACTATAAAAATATGAATAAAACAACACTAGCATGACAACAATAGCAATATTTCAATTTATAAGGCCATAACGACATGAATACATAGGTACCTTTTGATTGATAAAGTGATGATGTTCCATCTTACATTATAACTTTGCGCTTGCAATTAAGTAGGAGTGGATGGTTTCTCTAGACTCTAGGAAGCAAGCAATTAAGTAATAGCAAGAAACAAAATTGAGGGCAGACTGGGCAGTACCTTCGCTGCTCGGCGCTGGGATGGGGATGGGGCATTGGGGCGGCGCGGACGGGAGGAGGGGCTGGGCCGCAGGTCGGCAGGGGGCCGGGCCGGGGCGCCACCGCCGCGGCGGGCGCGGGGCCGTCGCCTGCTGCTGCTCTGGGCTGCATCGCCGGCGGCGGTCGTGGGTCGGCGACGCGGCGTGGGAAGGTCTAGGTCGAGGCCAGGCGCGTCGCGTGCGTGCGTGCTGCGAGTCTGCGACTCTGCGAGCGTCTCGTGCGTGCGATGGCCTGGTTCGGGGGACGGTGGTTCCTGGCTTCCTGCTTGTTGGGCTGGGCCAAATACTTACAAAAAAATTTCCCTCAAAATCTTGGGTATTCCATGGAAGACAGGGGCATACCCCCAGCGCCGCCCATGCCTGACAATGGCGAAATGTTGTTGAAGCACCCTAAAAGCACGTTCAACATCCTTGCGAGCTGCTTCCTGGCATGTCACAAAATAAGCGTCCATCTCCGAAGCTGGAGTCGAGATTGTCTTCATAAATGTAGCATACATTGGATAGGTACCATCAGCTTGATAGTACCCCTTGTTGTATGCGTGGTCGTTTACCTCAAAGTTCACGGCAGGAACTTCTCCCTCAGCTAGCCTGAAAAACACCGGAGAGCGCTACAACACGTTGATATCATTGTCTGTTTCTGCCATACCAAAGAAAGCATGTCAAATCCAGAGGTCATAGTCTACCACAGCCTCAAAAATGAAAGTGCACTCACCGGTATGACCCTTGTAGATCCCTTGCCAAGCAAAAGGGCAATTCTTCCAAGCCCAATGCATACAGTCGATGCTTCCTAGCATCCCAGGAAACCCTCGGGCTGCATTTTGTTCCAGAATTTGAGTTGTATCATCTGCCCTTGGTGCTCTCAAATAATCCCCACAAAACACCACTATGAAGTCTCGGCAAAACCTGTAGACAGTCAAAAACATGTCGACTCCGTCATGCGCAGGTAGTCGTTGCTTGTATCTGGAGGAGATTCATATGTAAGACAACGCATTGCAGCAGTGCATTTCTGGATTAAGGAGAAGCCCCACAAACATGTGCAATCTTGATTGCTCATCTATAAGTCGTTGTACTCCCTGACGCCAAAGACAAGCTTCATGAACAGTTCCTTGTTCATCCTAAATGGGCACCGAAATTTCCTCGGCGAATGAGTAGCATTGTTGGCGAAGTAGTCGCACTCAAGTAGCATGGCGTCGGCTTGACGATGTCGGTCGACGTTCCTCCTCTTGCCTGGCCTTGAACCGCCGTGTCGAGGCAGGCGAACGCGGAGAAGGATCGTCAAATGATGTTGTTGCTGCCGTCGAACAACAGCAGTGTTCTCCTCCTCCACGAACAACTGTACCAACATCTCATCATCGTTGTCCATCACGGCAATCCGACGAGCACCTTGCGGGCGGGGCGGTTGGGCGGCGGTGACCTCTATTCTGGCCGAAGAGTGGTGGCCGGTAGAGGGAGTGGCGGCGGTATCGATGGCTGACAGTTTATGGATAGGTGGAGTGGAAGGCAAGCACGGGAGACGCGACGGCGGCGATGGGTGGGAGTTGGCTTAGGCGAGGGTGGGAGGAGAGGAGGGGGAAACCGGTGCGTCTGGCGGGCAGAAGGGTCCCGCGGGTGCTTTGCTACGTGGACGAGGGTGCCGGCGCGCCTGATTCGTGCCCTTTGCGAAGGGGCTGATATGGGTTTGCCGGCGCTTCTATTGGGTCGAACCTGCGGGGGACGTTTTTTCGGGCGCGCCGGTATTCCATTAAAAGTGTTTCAACTTTGTTAAATTTTGGATGTATCTATCTACTAAATTGTGTCTAGATACATTCAAATTTTAACAAAGTTGAGACAATTTTGGCGGGAGGGAGGGAGTAAAACGCAGCAGCTCATCCGTAGACGCCGTATTGACGTATATAGGATCGGTACTTACGGCGCCGGTGGATGGGTGACGCTTGAGACGTACTGTACGAGAGAGAGAGACCAAAACAAGCGCATGGCATGGTGCGCCTAACCGCCATCAGCAAGCAAGTGGTTCGTCCATTTGCTGCATCTAAGGCTTTCGTTAGCTCGATCGGTGGTGGATGCCACGGCTTTCAAGCTGCACGTAAAAGCGAGCTTTATTGCTTCCGAATCCGTCGATGGACGCATGCCATTCTTGGGCACGAGATGTGAGACGAGAGCTAGCAAAAAACCGCAAGCTAGCTTAGATTGTTCTTTTCTTGTAGCAGCAGCACATGCCCAGTGCCTTGCGCAAACTGGAAAACCCCCCGAGGGGCAAGAAAAGCTACGGCTACGAATTTCTCCACGTGTGGGTACGTGCATGAGTGGTGAGAGCATCCATGTACTATGTTGTAGTAGTTGGAAGAAAAGCTAGTGGAGATTGGACAAATGATTTGGAGAATCTATGGAGTGGTAGCTAGCTTGGAAGTACAAGCTAGTCGATCATTCATAGATAGATGCAGTATTTATTGTGTGTGGAGTCATACGCGTATGATCCATCCAAAGACAAAAGTGGCGAGCTTATCTTTCTTGGCTACTTTTCCTTCCTTTCCTCTTAATTGGAGATAAAAGGCAGGGCAATATAAATGGAATTTGCTCTCCTAGCTTGTAGATGTTCCGGGTATGTTTATTTCTTCTTTTACTCGTTGAGAATATATTGATTCTTATATTGTATATAATGGACGCACACATGTTGTTTTTTTTGCGAAACACAGTACAATCAAAGACGCTCATACATACGCGCACACACTCACCCCTATGAACGCACACACGCACACCCTACCCCTATGAGCACCTCCAAGAGACTGCGTTGAAGAACTGATCCGGCAGGTCTTGAGATTGACGAAGTCACCACAGGCGCCTCGCTGTCGACGGGAACGTCGCCTCCCACTGAAGAATATTCCGCCTTTATGAGACACCAAAGTGTCAAATCTGGGATTTGAACTCTGGTGGGCTGGGGGTGCCACTGCCCTCCTAACCATCCAACCACAGGTTGGTTCTCCACACATGTTGTTATTCCCCATATATAACAGAGCATATGTTGCTTTCCTTTTGAAAAATGGAATATATATTAATATTCTTGGAGAACGTTACTGGTTGCTAGTTAATTGGAACCGCTCGTACTTTAGAAAATTATGAACCATCACTGAAACCAAAAAAAAATTGCAGATTCTCTCGAGTTCGGTGCTAGATGCGAGTCATAATCATGTGGATGGTTGATCTGTTCCCTTGCACCACCAACAACAAAGACAACATCATAGCCTTTTTTCAAGTAAGTTGGGGTAAGCTAGATATAAAACCCAATAAAAATATAAGAAAAAAAGAAGGAAAAAAGAACAAGTAAACTTAAATTCTGACCCATGGATCGCTGGTTCCATGTAGTCGTATAAATAGCCAACTCTCTAGGGGCATTTCAATCCATCAAGTCATAAAGTTGAATAGCTGCTGATGGACTACATGCATATCATTTCAGATAAACCAAGATTAGTACGTATAGGAGTGTAATTAAGAAGGCGGGACAGAAAAAAAAGTCCTTGAGAGGATAACACACAAATATTACTGCACAGAAGTTTCAATATCAATAATCATCCATGAAATGGTACATTGTATAATTAACATCAGATATATATCATGCATAATTCTATTATGTCTCTCACTTGGCCCCTTTAACCTCCAGGAGAACGAGTCCTTAAGAGGAAAAAAATCAAAAACCGACCAAAAAAGATTTAAAAAGAGAAAAGGAACTTTAATCACTTTTTCTATAAAATAGTGACTTTTGAAGTTAGAAGAAACTAAGACTATCTTTAGTTCTTTTCATATAAGTATATCATCCAAGGCAACACCAGGCATAAACAATATATGCACGCCAGCCCTTTCTCAACATAAAATATAATTCATTGCATCTTCCAAATGTCCTCCAAACTCCAAAAGTTTTCGGCAAGGCCCTCGGAGAACCCTTGTACCCACCCAGAGAGCTCTGAGTCTTGCATCTGGCAAGTTTGGGTTAGCTCAGGCCAAAACCCTTGATTCTGCTCTTGTTGGGTCCAGTCCCCGCTATTCACCATATCTCTTATGCCTGCATTTGCATAATCATATGACTCTGACACGAACGAGTCCGAGGATGACGTCACGACGCCGGAGCTTTCCATGTAGCCCATGACCGGTCGAGGCACAACATGATCACTGGTTGTAGATGGGCGATGGAGACGATGGTCGGCGAGGCGAGGCATCCATAGGTACTTCATGGCGTCCTTGAACTTGTTGCTGTTGGCATCGCAGTTGAGCTGCTTGGCGTGCTTCTGGACCCTTGTCCTCCAGTAATTCTTGATCTCGTTGTCGGTCCTCCCGGGGAGGTGCTGAGCTATCTTGGACCACCTTCATGTGCAAGGACAAGGGAATGCAATTAGGGAAACATCCATGGTGCTTGAAGAATCTTAATCGTTAGTAAGAGATTGCTTAAGTATGCATTTGTTGGCTGCGGGACATAATGGATAGCTAGCTAGTAAGTGGAATATTTGCTACTATATCTAGCTAGCAAGACTATCTGGGTAAACATTTTTGGAAACCACCGCAAATATATACCAAATTAACTCAGCGATAATTGGGTATGCTCCCTCCGATCCGTAGTAAATGGTCAGGATCGAGTTCAGTTTTTTAAGATCAAATAATTAGATGTAGCTTTGTACTTTCCCAGTGTATGGGGAAGGGAAAGAGAGAAGAGACGTGCAGCTTTGATGCACCGAGCGTGTCTAGTGAAAGAGAGAGGCATATGCATATGGTGCATGTGGCCATGCTGCCACCCATAGGCATCGTATTCCCATTTAGGTTAGGTAGTTTAGCTAGACTTGTAGAATCTGAAGTGTGCCATCCGACGGAGCTGGAGGCTTTCAATTTGATTTGACGTGCAAGCTAGTCCACATCTGGCTAGCTAGCTAGATTTCAAGATTGGACTTGGAGCTAGCTGGCTAGTTGTACTGGCTAGTACAGTATGCACGAGCATGACATGCGACGTTTGAATGATACCTGTTGCCCCATCGGGAGTGGAGGTCGAGGATGAGCAGCTGCTCGTCGGCGGTGAAGTTGCCGCGCTTCACGTCCGGCCGGAGGTAGTTCAGCCACCGCAGCCGGCAGCTCTTCCCCGTCCGCTTCAGCCCTGTGTGCATGCCATGGATGCTATCATCAGTTTGTTTGTAGGAATAAATAGAGATTATTCGATGGACGATCCGTCATGCGTCGGCGGCGGTAGCGCGCGTACGTACCGGCGCCGCGGGCGAGCGAGTTCCAGCGGCCCTCGCCGTGGTCGGCGATGTAGTTGACGAGTGTGAGGTCCTCGTCGACGGTCCAGGGGCCGCGCCGGAGCTCCGTCTCCGCCTCCTCCTCCTGGCGCTGCGGGTTGTCGTCGAGTGGCATGGTCATGGTGTTGCTGCCGCCGCTGCTCGGCTGCGTCGACGACGATGACGCCATGTTCTCTTTCTTGCTTTCTGGGGCCGGCCGGCTAGCTTACTTGACAAGTTTGAGAGAGAAAGAAATGAATGGGAGAGGGATGTCAAGTACGAAGTCCTTTTATAGTGTTTCTAAGACAGAAGAGAAAGTTGAAAAGTAGCGAGAGAGAATATGCACGTGGTGAGATGGTGTGTGAGGGAAAGACAGAGAGGACGGCTAGTGCAAGGCATCCGCTCGTGCGAAATTATTTACTACAACTAAAAGAATAATGCTGGACTTACGGGCTCATGTGTAATGTGTGAGTTGGTTGAGTTTTCTATCCTTCCTGAAAAATCGGGCTGCATGCTGGGTTCTACAGCCGGGTTGGATGAGTCCGTAAGAATTTTTTGTAAGATTTATCCGTAGGTGTAGCATTACTGCAACTAAAAAGGCATCTTACTGTTGAGGACGGGGCTTACATGTTTGATGGTAGTTCCGCTGCCACTGACAGGGGATTTCTAATGTGGAACTACCTGTACATCTCGACTGAAATTTTCTGACTCACCCGTCGACCGAAAACCACCGGCTAAAACAGATGGATAAAACCAATACTACGAATGAAAGCTTTAATAAAGCATATCAGTAACACAAAAATACTATCAAGGAATATCGTCCAATTCCCTTGATCAATGTGGTCTTCAAGTTTTTGGCCAAAGATTATGCTTCTAGGCATGTTAGGGTAGCCACTCGATCATCACCCCTACTCAGACAACATTCATTGAGGGGCAATGCAGTCACGCGAGAGGGCCCTCGCGCTCCACGAGATTATCCTTGAGCTAAAGTAGAATAAAAAAGACAATCAAACGTGTTATTAAAATCAGCAAGAAGTCTCCGGTGGAAGGGCTTTGATTTTTCTTTTCGAAAAGGGGAGCGATTGAAAACCACCGGCAAAAACGGACGAAAAAAGTCAACATGCGTGAAGCTTAAATAAAACATATCAGTAACACAACAATTTGGGAGGGCCTATCGCTCATTCAAATGATGTCATTATATTTACTTGGGTCGTGCTTTAGCCCGAGAATCATGTTTAACTTTGGTGGGCTGTTTTGCTTTATCCTGGATTTATTGTTGGGCTTGCTTTTGATTTGTTGTGCCTATATTGATTTTGCGGCCTGTTGTTCCTGAAAACGTGCGATAACCTTTTATTATAGAAAGATCCGACAACAAACACCATATTTGAAACAACTCATTGTACAGGGCATATTCGATGATTATTTACAGAAAACCCCCTAACTACTCCATGTAAACAATTCACTATCCCATTCCCCGTGATTCCTACCTACCCATTGATTCTTCTTGAGCAACAAGAAAGAAACAAAAGAAAGAAAGGAGGGCGAACCTTGAAGTTCTCGATGGATCTCCAGTTTCACGACGACCCATAGAACTTGTTCTCGATGGATCTCCAGTAAAAAAGAATAGTACCAATTAATTCTCCTTCCAATAACTAGGTCTCCTTCACCTAGTAGCTAGTAGCTAAAACTTCGATTTGATTTGTTCTTACTGCTTGTCTTCAACGAATTCCTCTTTCATTACTCCAACATACAAGATTTTGCATCCTGGTTTACCTGCAAATATAGTGATGTTGGTATGTCCACTTTACTCCCCCTGCCTTCTTTTTGGAATAGAATTTTAAAAGCAGAACTTGAAATCTTGTTCATGAATTCTACATATGTTGAAATAGATGGTGACACTGATATATGCACTCAGATAAAAACAATATAAACACATTTATGGATGGTGACATTGAATGAAAGAAATAGATAAGGACAACAAACTTTGTCTTTGATTTCTATGTATGTAGATTCCTACAACCACAGAAAAAACAAGTTACAGTGGGCAGCATTCCAAGCATGGTCAAAAATTATCAGCAACTTCAACTAGTAACAACAACTGGAATAATGATTAGGTTAGTCAAAACCACAGAAAACCTTGCCTATAGGTTTATGATTGTACATGTAGTTGGTTGCAGTACATTTTCTTCCATGCTCTTACATGTAGTTGATTCCAACACACATAACTCCGCCAAAAGTAGGCAAACATAATTACAATACATTATATATTACTTAACGTGGATTCTATAGATTTGTTGCTCCGGTTACAACGACATAGCCAGCCAAAATAACAGTACCATTTCTACTAGATAACTTAGGTTCTCCAGGTCTGCATAAATAATGTAGAACACAAAGGGGGTCTTACAAACTACTGCATTGTCCTTTGTAATTTTTTCACAAAGGGGACACAAAGAGTTGTCAAGGACACAAAGTAGAAGTTGATGAATACCTCGTCACCGATCTTGTAAAACATGATGATAACAACTTCCCTAGCCACTACTGCATTGTCCTTTGTAAAAAAATTCCAAACTTCCGTGAAACGGATGCTACCGTCTTTAGAGGTGAAGTAGAAAGCTTCGCCAGCATTATCAACTCCATCAATCTGCTATTGCAATTCCGCTGCAGGGGATTTCCAGGCTTGCGACAATGTACTTCGGGATATGTTGTGCAACAGAGGACCATGATTATAACAATTGGTAGTTACAGAATCAAATATCTCATGATAAACTAAGTAAATGACATGCATAAAATGAGTTGTTGTTATTTTACAAATCAAAAAACATGTTAAACTTGTATAACTAAAAGTTGCACTATTATTCATCTTTTTCCATGATGCAAAGGACATATCCTATTGCTCCATCATAATACTAATAGTAAATTAAATTCAGTGATGGCTCCAACAATAATGTGTAAGCAACATTCATAGGCGAGTGGATAAAATCACATGCAATAAATTTTTAAATGAATGAAACAAATCCATAATTCCAGACTATCAATGTCAAGATAAAAATGTATCAAGAGAACCATCCTAATTTGAGAGTAGTAGTGGTAGCAACATATGTAAAACAATCAAGGAACATAACATGTAGTACTCCACAAAAAATAACTGATTTGGAAATGCTTAGACTATAGGTAGCTTTAAAAAAACAAAGCTTTACCATGTGATGCATGTAAAATGCATACATGAACTTCGTAATTTATTGACACATATTTCCACATATTTGCAACATATACGATATTATATCCATGCTTTATACTGATTTATGGAGATTTACTAATCATCCCCTTTATTTGGATTATAACTCTACATGACAGGAAAACCCTGGTGTGTCTATTTTTTTACTTTTAGGGACCTAAACGGAATCAAATTGAGCTAGGATTTCGGGGATGTAAATATTTTCACCATGAGAAGCATTTGGAGCACTTGGACATCACGAGGGAGGGGGGGTGGAGGCCCAAAAGAGACCAGGTGGCCCGCCCAGTAAGGGTGGGCGTGTCACCCTGTCTCTTTTGAGCCTTTGTCGTCCGTTTCGCCCGATTCTTTCGCCCACAGACTCGGTTTGACCTAAAAGACCCTATATATATGACCCCCAGGGTTTCCTCGAGGAGAGCGCCACCAAGACACATAAATACCAAAAGAGAGGCTACATCAGTGAAGATTAGAGGCGGAAACTCCGCTGGAGTCACCGCTGGAGGGATCTCGACCTTCTCCATCGTCTTCCACATCAGCACCATGATGAAGGGGGAGTAGTCCATATCTGGACTATGGGTTTGTGGTATTAGCTTGATCTATTTCTATCTTGTTATTCATAGATTTTAGTACCATATCAGCTTCACAACATGATTATGGTCATATTTGTAATTCCTATGTGGTGGATCTTTATTCTATGAGATTGGAATCTATTATGTGTGAGATGTATTGATAGATGCATGTTATGTACCCCGTTCTTAAGTGCTTGTTGTGATCCAACTTCAATGAAAGAGCATGTGAAGGGAGAAGTGTGTATTAGATGGAGTAGCATGGTTGTATTGATTGAATAGTGACACAAAATTCATGATCTATTATGGTTTTACCTTTACCTTTGGTGCCTCACTAGGGATAAAGTGAATGCATGTGCTATGTTTATCATGTGACAATCGTGATAATCTTGTTAAATCATGGTAGAATATTTCATATTCAAATATCGTGTCAAGATACATAAAGCTATACTCTGTTAATTCTTAACACAAAATTGCTTGGAGTTTTCCCTTACTTGTGGAGTGTAAGAGAGATGTGTTCCATCATCTCTATGTTAGGATGTGATGCCCATATGAATGTTTATCAAACACATATTGAAGTTCCATTGATATTATGTCATTGATGAATTGTTAGTGTCCACTACAACTCAAAAAGAGAGTAGACAAGTGAACTCATGGAACCCAGTCCAATTTTAATCATAATAAACACATTTCCAACACTTTTATCATACTTTATATTTACTGTAATTATTTAATCCGAAAATACAAAAATACTTTCTTTACTTAAACACGCACAAAACCCAAAAACAATTATCCCTTTACTGTGTTTATCTAGTTTTCTTATTTTATTTACCTTGCTTTATTTTAAATATCTCTTTTATATACAAGTACTAATACTATACCTTCTGCTTCATAACCACACGGTGGAGTTGGGGCACAAGGCAAAACTTTGCTTTGCAGGATTGATGGAAGAAGAAAAAAAGAGGTGATAACTCCATGCCAATTCCCCGAGAGTTCAATATTAATCCTCGAGTCATCCTTGTTTGGAAAGCTACTCTTGCTATGACACTTTGTGCTTAGAGTCCCAACCATTTGATGATATACGTGAGCGTCATCAAGACAAAAATTTCTGGCGCCATTGTCGGGGAATTTCTAGTAGTTACATCACAGCCGCAACATCGTCAAACTAGGAGCACAACAGTTCCCACAACAACTGGTAGAAAGTTTTCTAGAGCCGTTGCATTAAGGACATCATCAACTTTGTGCAAACATCCAAACTTGGGGAGTTTGCACCACTGTAAGCTCTTCTTACTGTTTTAGATTTTGCAAAGTAATTTTCTTTTTCTTTTTTAGTCTTTTCTTTTTAGTTCTCTTTTAAAACACAAAAAACATAAAAAGTAGTACCAACCTTGTGATATAAAATATGAGAGAAAAAAGTACAAAACTGTGTGACTACACAAACACTCCTAATGATCACTTTATTGCTAAGCCTATTACAACACCTGAAATAACTGTTGAAAGCTTTGAAGTAAGTATTGCCTTATTAAATATTATAGCTAAAGATAAATTTGGGGGTAGTGCTAGAAGAGTCCTCCATGAATTTGCATGACTCTTGTGAAATTTGTGATATGCAAAAATTTAAAAATGTGGAAAATAATATTGTCAAACTTAAATTATTCCCATTTTCACTTAGAGGAAAAGCTAAAGAATGGCTATTATAATTACCTACTTCTAGCATAAATTCTTGGGATGTTCGTAAAGAAGCTTTTATAAAAAAATATTACCCACCTATTAAGATCCTACAAAATAGAAATAGTATCCTATCATTTAGGCAAAATGACAATGAACATGTAGCAACAACGTGGGAAATAATTAAAAACATGCTCAGAACATTCCCATCACATGGAGTAAATGAATGGACAATCCTACACTATTTTTATAATGGGTTAAATATAATGTCAAGAAGATTTATAGACTCTACTGCGGGGCGTGCCTTTATGAATAAAATTGTGCTTGAAGCTAAAGCCATCTTAGAAAGCACAACCATAGTCAATGGCATAGTGAAAGAGCACCAAACCCATCTAGGAAAATAAACTCTATTGAAGAAGTAAATCCTTTGTCCAATAAAATAGACGACATATTTGCCTACATATCTAAAAAAAATATTGAAAGTGTTCCCCTACAAGAACTAGTTGGAAATACCAATGAAAATGTAGATATCAACTACATAAGAAACTTTGGTAATAATGGATATGGGAACAACTATAATAATTCCTATGGCCATGCCCCATATACTCCTAATAAATGCATTAGTGGGAATAATAACTCTAATGAATTAGAAAATACCATTAAATCTTTCATATCCACAAAAAAAAGGAACTAAACAAAGAATTCATAGAAAAGTTTGAAAGACAAGATTCTTTAAATGAGAAAGTGGACCTCCTAACACAAGAAGTTATATCTTTTAAAAACCTCTTACAACAAAATAATCAAGAGGAAACTATTAAATATGTGCAAGTGGTAATAGATAAGTCTTGGGAGACCCTTAACTCTATTGAATAAAAAGAAACACCAATGATAACAAATGATAAAAAAATAGAAGAAGTTAAAATGCTAACTGATGTAAGAGAGCCTTTAATTGATCTTGATAAATGTAGCTTTCATGAACTCATTACTACTCTAGAAAAGTTTTCTAAATATCCAACTATTAATGTTCATTAAGCAGGATTTGGCTCATAGATAGCAAATTATGTAATCAAAGAAAAGATAGAAATATACAATAATGAAGCTATGATACCACCAAATATTGGGGATGCTTGGATCCATATCATGCTATTTTAGATCTTGCATCTAGTGTCTCTATGCTATCTAAATAGCTATATGATTTACTAGAACTTAAAATTATGGAAAAAATGCTCAATAGATCTTTTACTTGCCGATGATTAAACTAAACAACCCTTAGGAAGACTAAAGAATGTTATGGTTGAATTACATATGACTTATGTGCCGATTGATTTTATTGTCATGGATATGGGAAGTAATACCTCTAGTCCTATAATTCTTGGAAGACCTTTTTTTAGAATATATGTGCAATCATTGACTCAAATGAAGGGAATGTGAAGTTTAAATTCCTACTCAAGAAGTGTATGGAACACTTTCCAAGGAAGAAGGAGGTAGCACCAAGATTCAAGCTACCACATGATTTGCATACCACTTAAATCAAGTAAGTAAGCCTACCTATATTGTTTTAAAGAAAA